>NC_092704.1:24132019-24432019 GCF_964275005.1 Diadema setosum | reverse complement strand
TACACACGTCATAATCACTGCAGTATATAAAACAGGGAGATTTGCACATTGATTTATAGCAATATAGTATAGTCTAGGCCAAGTGTAGAACGTCAGTTAGCACTCTTACCAGTCTGAACATTATGTGTTAATGTGTACCTACATGTATAAAGGCAAATTTCACAATGCATTTTGAAACCAGCGGGCATGAAGCTGATCAAGTCTTCAAGATGGATGGACAAAAACATGATTCCGTCACCTCAGCTCAGACAAACTTTACCTGAATCAAATTCACCTGTTTGGGGGCAATTGAAATTCCACCTTTTTGCACTTTCTGCATAGAACTGAAGATGAATGTAGACGATATGATATGAATTATAGGCCTAGGCTACTCCATTTCATTGTATTTAAGATTTGTATCAGTCACCTGCGTAGTGCTATAACATACCTGCTGGTCATGATGAATATACTTTGTCTAATATTGTAAGGGAATGCACATGCAGTAAGCTGTCATGATCAGATGATGAAGTGTTTCTCAGTATTTGATTGATCACTTTCACTTCAGCATCTTACAGTTGATGAAAAAGTTGCCCTGTGCTTCAAATGTCATGGCATGTTATACAAATAGTTTACTGGGTTAATAGCGAGGAGGTTCAAGAGCTGGTCATCTTCTTTTTCTTAAATTACATCCCTCTTGAGTAAATAGCAGAGTATAGTGTACAGTGAGGTGCGCAGTGGCAGAAAGATGTGTAGTGAAGAATGCAGTGTGAACAGGCACAGTGCACACACACACACACACACACACACATGCACAAATAAAAGGAAATTAAATTTCACCTAGATGAAAAAACATGTTTATTTAAAACAGAAATTGTTCCTGTCCAGAAATATCTAAATGTGTGTGCATAACTGTGTAAATCAGAGAGCCTATATATGTTGTGTAAATATGGTTTTAAAAGACTTTATGGAAAGCAGATTTTATTACTTTAAATTTCAAATTAATTCCAAGAAATTAAAGTGATAAAGTGGAATATTCAAGCATTGTTCTTTATGAATTACATGTAGTACATTGTATGTCCAATGTCCGTGCATGTCCAGTCAAATATTTTTGTTCTTTATTTCATCATCTTTGTGCAATTGTTTTTTGTGCATTGCTAATTGTCTTTATTATCTAAATATGTATTTCTCATCTTTCACATCTAAGGAATAATGATAATGATAATAATAATGATAATGATAATGATAATATATATATATTTTTTAGTGCAATTTACACTTGTTAAATATCTCAATGCACTTTATAGTACTCTGGTCACTGGATTGGCGAAATGGCAAGAATGGCAAAAATTAGTTATCATCATAAAGACATACATTTACATCTCCCATGGAGGGTGCCTGGTCATTCATTATTAAGTGAGCCACAAATCAATTGTCTTCCTATCTGTGTGAGGCAGATACAGTTTGGCATTATATATACACATCTATCTGTATCAAACATGGGTTCAAAGGGAATGAGACTGTTGTGACTCCATTCTCTTGTACCTCCGTGGTTTAAAGGCATAATTTACCATTTGCAGATAAAACAAAAACCCAGCATTAGTGCTTCAAAATAGTTCTGAAATTAGTGATAGAAACAACCAATGTAAAAATTTGAACCAGTATAATCGATGTTAAGTATTGTTGAATAAAATGTTAACAATAGTTATAACAAAAATGTGTCCAGACTGAACTGTCTACAGCTATGGTGTAATGAGAAAAGTATATCTCCTTATATTTTAGGCTTTACTGCAAAAAAAAAAAAAAAAAAAAAAAAAATATATATATAATAATAATGGTAGGATGTTTTATGATACAACTGACCTACACATATGCATCAAATGAGATATCTTGAATTCTTTTTTTTTTTGAAATCACTGCTCCAAAAGGTAAACTACAGTGTATAGCTCCATGATTTAAATTAGCTTGTGAAACTGTGCACGGAGAAGTGCATTAAAGCAACATAATTCATTTTTTTGTTCTGTTTTGTACAAGGTCTGTGATACACATCAACCTGCGATGTGATTTTCCAAGGTAGATGTAATGTAGATAGGTGGCTCCAGGTCAGTCAGTTTCATGTCTCATTTAGATATGATGCATGGTGGTGTTCAATGTACTACGGTATTTATATATTTTAGACTGGTGCAAGTGGTGTGGCAATGTGTGTATCATTGCAGTCTGAATTGGTAGATATTTTGACGACATGTGCTCTACCGTGGATATGGTTACAAAGCCCTTGCATAGGAATTTGCAGCTGTCTCTCCCTCTGCCTCATGTGTACAGTACTAATTATCTTGATGGCCCTTCATTTTTTTTTTTTTTTTTTTTTGGTATTGTGAGGTCATATAAAAGTGAACCTTACAATAGGAGGATTGTTAGAAGTGCACTGATGTGATATTGAACTCTGACCATTGACCTCAACTTCTTAAAGGCATAATTTACCATTTGCAGATGAAACAAAAATCCAGCATTAGTGCTTCAAAATACATGTAGTTCTAAAATGTGAGGTAGGGATAGAAACAACCAATTCAAGTGTAAAAATTTGAACCAGAATACTGGGATGTTAAGTATTGTTAAGTATACAAAATGTGAACAGTAGTTATGATAAAAATATTTCCAGACTACTTGTAAACCATCTACAGTTATGGTTTCATGAGAAAATAGTGATGTCTCCTCATATTTTAGGCTTTATCGCAAAAATTTTATATGGTAGAATGTTTTGTGATACAACTGAGCTACACATATGCATAAAAAATGATATCTTGAACATTTTTTTTTTTTAATCACTGCTCCCAAAGGTAAACTGGACCTTTAAGGTCACAAGGTCAAAGTGGGTCATCAGCATGCTTATTACTGGCATTGAACATCTAGATAATGATCCAGTGAGGAATAGACTCATTGAAATTTATACCCATTATCAACAACTGACTGCCCTTGAATGAGTCGTTAATTTTGCGTGTGCCACATTTCATTAGGCAAATTTGCAAGAAATATTCACCCCACCCTGTTGGACAGTCAAATGTTTAGTCCACAGATACGTGTAGGTGTGTTTTAATATTGCCTAATGATAGAAGTGAAACAAAACTAGAGAGAAAAAGCTGTGCAATGGCTATCATACCATTATTAGCAGAGAAAGAAGTTTTAAGGATCTTGCCCTGAGAACTGAAATACAAATTGTGAATTTTTGAACACAGAATGAACAATGCAATACACCATAGATAATTCTCAGAAAATTCCAGCCTAGAGATTGGCTTGATGTTTAAAAGGGACATATTTGAAAAAAAAAAGAGGAACAAGAAGAAATGATAGCTCCATCCTTCTTGACACCTGAATATACACAGTAACTCCCCATTTAGGTTTTAAAATTAAACTCCCCATTCACGTTAAATGTTTTAAACTTAAAAAAACCCCAACAACAACAGTGGAATCTTCATAAGAAATATACATTTATAAAGAAGTCTTGCACAGTAATTCCATGACACCATCATCTCATTAAAACTCATAGACATATTTGTGGTGGGATCATGACCAAGGTCACAGTTTAACCCCAGAAGTGTGTATGCCTGCAACATGTATGGGGGGGGGGGGGAACGGAGGACTGTTGCATTGGTGTGTAGAGGATTGTTATGTGTAGTTCTAAAAGTTCAAAATAAATCCCTACAGTTTGTGTGATTTTTACTCTTTATATTACACTTCTTCTCAGGTCAAAGTGCACAATGAAGCTGTGCAGTGACGAGGCCTTTTACTCTGAGACTCATGATAGAGATGAATCCAAAAACTTTAGAAATGTGAACCGAAAGGCCTTTGCAAGGTGCATTTATTTGATAGTTGGTATTGAAACGTGTTTCAAACATGTGATATATGATAAACGCAGCCTTTGATACTGCATGGGACACGTATAGGGATGAACAATGTTGAAACCCAGCGCCATATGAGATCACTGTACCACGACGATCAGGCGCTGGAGCATGACACATGCAGATGCAGATACAGATGGGGGGAGACCATGAGTGCATTCCAGCTGAGCTGTGTTTCTTGATACCCCTTTTATACTGCGCACAACTCTAGCTCACTGCTGGAGCAAGATAGCTGTATCTCGGGACAAATCATTTTAATTTGCCATCCTCAACCACACAAGGTACGCGTGAGACGAGAGTAGTTGTCATGCTAACCGTATCACCCCCCAACTTTCCTCCTGCAAGGGCAAAAATTGTTTATCAATTACGTACCCTTAACCTACCTGTATGAGTTCAGTTCCGCGTGAAATGAATTCATAAATTCATGGGTTACTGAATTAAGCCCGAACTAAAATTGAGATACTATTTACTGTATAAAGTTCGTATTTACACGAGGGTTTTATTTCTGCGAATTTTATGAATCTCTGTTTGACTGTGAATGTTAATTAATAACAAGTGAAAACATGTTGAACTGACAGGCATTAGTGCACTCATGACAGCCTTGGTGACAAAATCACAAAAAACAACATTTTGCAAAAATATCCGTGACCTCATTATCAAAAACATCTGTTAGCGAAATTAACTCGTTTAGGACGAGTCCCGAGTATACTCGGGCAGGTGTCTATGGGAAATGCGTATTGTAGCAAAATCAATCCATCCTCAACGGGTTAACAGTATGTATAGTCTACTGACGTTATCTTGGGCCTGATGAAGTGGACCTGAACTACACGTACCTCTGAGAATGGGCAAACTTTAGCTCAGGCTAGATATTTTTCGACCTTTTATACTGAAAGTTAACTTGCTTTGGGTCCGAACCTAAAGCAAGATGACTCTGACAGTGTGAATGGGGTATTATTATCTGTGCCAAAAGCACTTAAAAGATTCTCGTGATAATATAGTGAGATACAGAAGTCTCATAGTCAGTGTAATACTGTAGCTGGCACTGAAAGACTTATAACTCAAATTTTATGATCTGTGCCAAAAGCTCTCATACTTCAGATTCTTGAGTGATGATATGATATGATACAGTAGTCTAAAACCTGCATAATACTGTAGCTGGCACTGGAAAACTGATAACTCAGAATTTAGGATCTGTGCCAAAAGCACTTTAAAGGGATCATATAAGTTTTGGTTGATACCTATCTTCAGGTTTTTAACATTTCTGGGTGAGATTATGAGAAACCTCTTTTGGAATATGAAAGAGCATGTAATCCAAGATAATATTTATTCAATGTTTATTTGATGAAAATTGGTTTTGAAATGGCTAAGATACCCAAAATAGAGCGATAAAAGGTGGGACCCACCTTTTATTACAGTCGCTTTGTTTTACTTTGTTTTTGGATGCATCAGCCATTCCAAATCTGATTTTCATCAAATAAACCAAGGAGGTTTAAGAGATGGAGTTCCAACTGGCTGTAATTATTCAAACAGTTGTCACTTTTCTATTGATGTACAAAAGAATTCCACAGGTGCATCTGTGCCTTTGGTGGCAAGGTTTGATGCCGCCGTCTTGTTGAGCAATCTGAAGATTTATTTTGAACATTAACTTAATATTGGCTATATTTTGCTTGTTTATCTATTAAATGAAACGAAATCTCACTTAATGATAAAACTCATTAAACAAAGGTCAATCCCTTCAAGAAATATGTGCAAAAGTGTAAATCAGAGCTGTATCATGTGAAAGTGTTTAAAACTGTACCCTCCCGGAAAGCCGGTTTTATCACTTTTCCACTTAATTCCTCCAAATAAAACTGATATGGAATAATCTTCGAGTATAATTCTATATTAATAGATGTATCAGATTAGTGGCCGGGCACGGCCAGTTGAGTAATTTTCATTTTCATTTCATCATTTTTTTGCGCAATTTCTATTCGCGCATCCCCGTGTCTTTACCATCATATACCACCTATCTTTTGTAAGTAGGGATGGCGAAAAGTAATTACCATCACAAAGACATATTTTCGTTAGAAAGTGGCTGATGATTATGCAATGAGACATGAGTCAATTGTCTTCCTATCTGCACGGCAGATCCAGTTTGCCACATGCTTCAAATACTTTCGAGTGGCGGCATCGAACGTGACTTCAAAGGCAATACGACAGTTGTGACTCCATTCTCTTGAACCTCCTTGAATAAACTTAGAATTCCTCTTACATTGTTTAATATGCTCTGTACTATTTCATAAGCCTTAAGGAGTTTCTTGGTATCTCGCAAAAAGTTTAAAGCTCCGCCAATACTATACCATCACTCTAAGATTCACATGATAATATGCTAAGATACAATTTTTTCTAAGTCTGTGTAGTAACTGGCACAGTTGATATCTCTCATTTTGAAGATAAAGGGTATAAATAAATCATTTATGTTATTACTCTGATTATTATTCTCTATCTTACTTGTACCTCCCTTGTTGATTTGATAAACACCATCAATTCAATGCCTGATTAGAGGAGCTTTTCCTTCTTCTATGTACAGTGTACACTAAAAATACAGTATAATGTATACATGCATGTACTGCAGTAGCTTGTATTTAACATACATGTGCAATGTACAAGTATGTGTACATGAGAATAATTTTTTGTCTCACCCATCAACATTTTCTAGATTTTCAATGCTTGTTTCGTAGTCCTGCCCTCCCTGCACTGATATCCTAGTACAATCAAGGAGGTGTCACCTCCCTGGTACAATGTATACCAAATGAAGTGATGGACAGTTGCTTGTATGAGTACTGATACATGGTAATCAGGTCTTGCCAAGTCACACCATGGTATTGTACCTGTGAAGCATTAGCATGTTTATGAAGTCTTGAGTATACTTGGGCAGGTGTCTTTGGGGAAGTGTCTAGGTACAATTATACCACCTGATAGTAAAATTACAGTACTGTAGCTCATCTTCAAAGAGTCAACAATACCATGCTTAGCTGAATGAAATCATAGTGGCATCTGTCCATAGATTATGACATCATAATTTGCTGTATGTGCTGAGATTTTGAACTCTCTGTGTTACATACAATGTACATCTGCAGTAAAGGTTATGAAATTACTCTGGCATCTGTGCTTCGATTATTTAATCATAAGATCTCCTGTGCATAGATTGAAATATATGTGTGCTTAGAGTATGAAATCAGTGCTTAGATAATGAATAAGTATGGTACATTTTGTATCTGTACTGTTATTATGATATAATGAGGATATCATTAGATTATGAAATAAAAAAGGTATTTGTGCTCGGATTATAAAATCATGATTGATATTTATGGTGAGATCAGAACTTCATTATACTATCTGCTTGGATTACAAAATCATCATATCTATATGCTGTTTTTGATTATGAGATCATAATGATATCTAATTGGATTATAAAATCATAATGTTACGCTTAAATTATGTAATCATAATCACAGCTATGTGTACAATGTACGTTGTGAAATTAGTGTGCTATTTGCTGTGAGATTTTGAAATCAGAATGACATTTTTGCTTCGATAATGAAATCTTGTATCTGTGCTTATGATCATGGAATCAAAACATTATGATGTGAAATTGCAATGTCAGTATGCATGCTTACAACTTGAAATCATACTGGTATCTGTACGTAGGTTGTGATATCATAGGTAACAATACTCACTGTGAGAGGGGATAATGGCAGGGATTTGCATGGAGTAAAAGGTGCATCAGTGATACAATATTAAATCCATGAACTGGTAACGATGGTGTCCTAATCATGTTACATAAGAAAATCCTAGCCCCGCCCCACCCCACCCCCCCCCCACCCCCCCGTCAAAGTGAGGTAAGATTTGATAATTCCTTTTACTGAACACAATGGCTTTGGAATTATCCCTGAGGTTTAGAAGTATGATTGTACTAAATTACTGTACATTCATACATAGCACTTTGATAATACAGAAGTTTACAGCCCTTGCATCCACATCACCCTCTCTCTCTCTCTCTATACATGAAAATGTGTGTGTGGCTGCTGTAGTTCACCTTCATAGACATGTGGATTAAGTGAATGCAGCATTATTAGTAGAACACATCAGTGAGAGTTTGAGGAAAATCGGACAATCCATTAAAAAGTTATGAATTTTTGAAGTTTCTGCTCAGTCATGGCTGGATGAAAAGACTACTATAGCTTGTGATGTCACATGAGTACAACGATATAAAGAAAGAATAAAAAAATTCAACATATTTCCATTTTTCTCGCATATAACAAAAGAACACTCGACTTCTCTCTTTCAGAAGGCAGGGTAATATTACCCTTAACATACATCAGTAGCAAGTCGAAGAAATGTGCACTTTATTAAAAAAGTAAAGTTTTGTGAAATTCTCTTTTCATTTTCCTTTTATAGTTGTACGCATGTGACATCATACACTGTAGTAATCTTCTCTTCCAGCAGTGACTGCGCAGGTACTTAAAATATTCGTAACTTTTGAATGGATTGTCCAATTTTCCTCAAACTTTCACTGATATGTTCTACTAGTATTGCTGCATTCTCTCAATCCATATGTGACCCGCTACAACAAAATGATCCTAAAGTCGGGCGAGGTCGATTATTTGAAAATTGCATGACACAATTCCCTAATCTTTCTGCTTTAAATTGATATATAACACGTCTCATAAAAATAATCGGCTGCGGAGATATCAATGTTTAAAAGAGAGCATGTCAAGACGTCTGGGAAATCACTGTTTCGAGAAAAGCGCCCTAAAAGTTCTCCTTGCGACGCAATTACAATCAAGCGACACGCAAGTCAGTATTCACCTCCGGACAATAGAAGTTAAGCCCTAGCAACCCCCAAAATGCTCATTCAAACACAGCGTCGGCGGTCTCCTCACCGACCAATCAGTGACCAGGATGTCAGGAGAAGCGGCTAGGCATAGCGCAACCCGCCCGCACGCACCAGTCGACTGGGCAGTGTGCGAGCTTCACGCTTCAGTTAGCGGCAAGCAGCAAACTGACCAATGAGATCACTCTGGTCGTTGTTAGGGGCGGAGCCTATGTGTGGCGCTCAATCCAAATGTTCGAACCAGTTTCTGCTTCGTTGAAACGCCAAAAAAACATGGCCCAGAAAAACGCTATTTTTTGGTTTTTCCTTTCATCATTTTGCTTCAAAATTTCGACAGATGATAGAAGACACGTCAGAATCTAATAATATGTCAAATTCAGAAAGTCGTAATTTTTGACCAATTTTGATGCTCTAACTTCAAACTCGATTTCACGGCTTTGACCGTGCGCGACTTTAGGACCATATTGTTGTAGCGGGTCACATATGTATATGAAGGTGGACTTGTCCTTTCAGGTTTAATCAGCTGACAAGCAAGCAAGACACAAAAAATGAAACAAAAGTA
This sequence comes from Diadema setosum, assembly GCF_964275005.1. NCBI lineage: Eukaryota > Metazoa > Echinodermata > Echinoidea > Diadematoida > Diadematidae > Diadema > Diadema setosum. Next base: position 24,422,709 of record NC_092704.1, on the reverse strand, counting down.
GGCTTTTTATAAGTGTTATTTTCTGGTGCCTGACAAGCAAAAAAAGGGAAAACAACAACAACAAAACCAAAACCAAAACAAAACAAAACAACAACAACAACAACATAAGAAACCTCTGGTGCCGCTTCTGGGGTAAAAAAAAAAGTGGGGCCCAAGTGGTTAGACTCTTACACTGTGTATATTCCTAGGAGTTAAGGTATTATGCCAAAAAAGAAGTGTGTGTGTGTGTGTGTGGGGGGGGGGGGGGCAAACTGGCCCCTTCTGTTGCACTGGCCCTGGTGTGGACCGTTACATACAGTATATACTACTTGTATGTATGCATATAGTATACAAAATGTACACATGTATGTATGTGTATGAATGTATGTATTCTTTTTTTTTCAAGTTTAATCGACTTTCTAGTCAATGTATCAAGTGACCATGGATAGCCTGGAAAAGAGCATTGGTAACTCACGAGCCACATTGACAGAATGACCAGACAAATGGACTTTGTCCACAACCTTTCCATCCCTGCATGTGAGAGAGGACACTGCCCTATCTTGTCACTACTTTGTGTCTATGGATTTTCAGACTACATTCAGCACAGTCTCGCTGCCGTCGACCTCAATTAGATTACGGGCCTTTTTTCAGCGTGTCGTGGGTAATGAATGTCTAGGGTGTTGCTTTCCTCTAACACCATGTTGCCTGATGTATGGAGTGACTGTGCGATAGCAGATAATCATGTGATATACTGTGATATGCCTTTTATTTACATACAAAGAATGAACAGTACTTCAAAGTTGGATTATTTTGAGGTGTTTCTTTAGCCATGGAGGAATGGCATGTCAAATTGTTCACACTATGCAGATCCCCATGTTGATGGAATTGATGTATACCCGCACTCTGGTATGGATGCTGGTACAATTTCATAGGTGGTTCCTTTTCCCTTTAATGCCTGTGTTACAGTCTATATATATATATATATATATTTTTATTACCTCCACCTAGGGAGGAGGTTATGTTTTCGTGGGCGTTTCTCTGTTTGTTTCTTGTTAATTGGTTGGTTGGTTTGTCTGTGTGCAAAATAACTCAAAAAGTTAACGGATTTGGATGAAACTTGCAGAAAAGGTTGAGAATGACACAAGGAACAGATGATTAAATTTTGGTAGTGATCCAAAAATTTTTATTGATTTTATGAAGGATTTTTGATATTTTGGCAAGTAGAGTCAGTGAACTTAGTATAGAAGTTCAAGCTGCACATTTTTAAGGTTTTCATACTTGCACTTAAGTGCACGTGCCGCACAGCTTGAAGTTGATGACGTAGCAAATGGCTCTTTATTGGGAAATCAGGTGATTGAATTTTTAGCATGCATACATGGTACATGTACGTATTTGGCAGAAATCACTGATCTATATGGAAGAACAACATAGTGGGGGAAATGAGCTGCTTGGCGGAGGTCTACAATGTATGCTCTCAGAGTGCTTCTCTAGTCTACAGTATGATTTTCAGTAATTGTTTTTTCTTTTGATTTTTTAACTTATTTTGGGCATTATGATCTTTAAAGAATCAAGCAGGCTAGCGTCTTCCATTTCAGTGAAGTAATTACTTACGTGACATGTACAACTGTATAGCAGCAGCATTACAGAATTATGTTTTTTGCCACAGAATTTGACATTTTGTTTTGAGTGACACTTTCTGATGTATTGGATTAAATCTCTTTTAAAAAATTGCTCCTTATTTAAACTTTTTGAGGACAGACTGCCTGACAGGGACTAGTCTTCAATGGAATGATAACAGCTTAGTAGTCATCAGGGATCTTTATCAACTAACCTTGATACAGTTCCAAGGTTCAAGCAGGGTTTGTCTTTAACCCATTCAACAGGGTATCATGCTGACACATCCCTGCTGTTTTTGTTTGTTTGTTTTTTTTTGTCAGACTGACCTACAATGTACTTAAGAAGTATCATGAAAAGCAAAGAAGTTGCTCCAAACAAGCATGTGAAGGGAAGTATATATTATGTGGATTGAGCAAATGCTGAAATAGTAAAGCCCGCTGCACATTACATGTATACACCTGTATGACTCACGACTATACGACTGACAGACTTTGGATCTGAAATAAACAAGTGTGTTTATTTTGAGGCTATTGTGATTTATTCTGGATCCAAAGTCTGTCAGTCATAAGGTCGTGAGTCGTATAGTGTGTGGCAGGCTTTAGGAAACTATCCTTACAATTTTTAAAGTAATTTGTTGTGTTCTAATAGTAGTCAAGAATATAAAGAAAAATGAGGAATACTTTGAAAGTGGAAATTTCCGCAGTATTCACATTTTCACATATTTTATGCAACCAGAAGCTAGTGTGAAAATAAACTATAGAATGTGAATGTTTTTGCCTGCCATATGTTCCAGTAGTTCATGTGAAATGTGAAACCTGCCTTTCTTGGCCAAGCAAAAAAAAAAAAAAAAAAAAAAAAAAAAAAAAAAAAAAAAAATACTTGCAATAAAATATCCCCTTTTACAAATATTCATTTTTTTTTTGAAAGAAAAGAACATATTCAATTGACCTGATACTGAGATATTTTGAGACAATTTTTATTTCCCATGTTATCTGGAGCACCAGCAGCACTTATTGAAAAACGAGGAATGTTCGTGTGCATTTTAATTTCGTGAGCGTTTATGCTATTATTGAATGCCAGTGGCAATCCGCGAAAATTTCATGCTGCAAAAAAGGCCATTGGCTCCAATTCGCGGAAATTTCATGCAGCGAATATATCATGGTTTACAGTAATCCGGAATTTAAGCAGTTTAAGTTGCGATTTCAAGTCTTTCGTAGTGAAAACTATTAAATCACTATGGAAATATAATAATGACACAACCACTAGTATTCATAATCAGTAACACATCCTGATCAAGCAACAGTATCCAGCAATAACAAGTAACTATTCAATAACTTCACCGAGAATACCATTGTAATCTAAATTCCTCTTTTTCTGAAGGAGGAGCCATGCAATTCAAGTACACAAAATATCATAGAATCTACCAAATTTACCAGTCAGAAAGAATGATCTACAATAATTGAACTGTGGTATCAGTAAGATTTCTTACCTGTAAGAAGGGAAAAATAACATGTCCAGTCACGATGGATGCAGAGATGAAACTGTGGAGCTAAAAACCACATCCATCAAAATGAAGTCATTTTTCTTAGAATTTGAAGTAACTCGATATACTCCACTCTGATTTCAGGGGTGGATGAGTTAAACTGGTGAGGATAAAGCCCCCTATTTATACCATGCATATTATACATATATTACAATGTATCAAGAAAATTCAAAAAAAAAAATTAGAGGGGTCTATTTTCTTGGGGCCTTGACATATTTCTCCCAAGAAGTTTCTTCTTTTTCCCCCCAGAATATACAATGTATCAAAAAACTTCCCAAAAAATTAGGGGGGGGGGGGGAGGGGTTGTCTATTTTCTTGGGGCCTTTACATATTTCTCCCAAGAATTTTTTTTCAGGCCTGTTAAAGTGATTTTGTGTGTGTGTGTGTGTGTGTGTGTGTGTGTGTGTGTGTGTGTGTTGTGTGTGTGCTTGTGTCCTCATCAGAGGATAAGTTGTTTTTTTCTCTCTGCCCAAGTAAGTATATTTGATAAAAATGAAAATATGTGAATTTTTGTGTAGAAAACAAATGGAGAGTTGCCTGACACCTACATTATACAGAATTACCAATTTATCTTATTCTTTGAACTTTTAGAATTCATAGATGCTTTTTATGTGTCTGATTCTTTTCCCCAACTTTCCACTGATTTATTGCTCTAATTTTTCTATTTCTCGTACAAAGCAACATAATATGTGACCATACATAACAAAACAAACAAAAAGTTGCACCCCTTGATTTTACATGAGAACTAAAAAATGGTGAAATGGGTCTTAAAGTAAGTCAATTTTGAGTTTTCCAGACTTTCTGAAAGAGCTCTTTTTCTTCTACATTATTCTTGAGTTTAGGATCATAAATTGAATGGGAAAATGGGTTTTCAGCATTTTTTCTACAACTTTTTTTTTTTTTTTTTTTTTTTTTTGGTAGAGTAGTGATCAGGTTTTTCTTTAGAGGCTCCTTTTCATTTCTTTCAACTCTAATAACTTTTGAAAGGATTTTGCTGCTGCTTTGAAAGTTTAAATTTATCACGGACAGAATGTGTTAATAGAGCATGCTTAATTTCAGCTTAATCTGATAATCCCTTCATTGTTGTTGCTACAGTAGTTTACATCATGATTTTTGTCCCATTCATGGCGCAGGTAAAGATTAAACACTTGAATAGACCCTGTACTTTAGAGCCTCTTTTCTCAGCTCACACTTTCCAGAGTTTGTGCTGCCTTTCCAATGTTAGGATAGATTAGTAGAGTCCATTTGAATTGAGGTATATATCATTTTAAAGCTTGAAGTCTGCTCTTTCAGAATCTGCCCTTAACTAAAAATCCATGTCTGTCAACTTTTTGTTGGTTTTGTGATGCAGGGTCACATATTATGATTGGATTTCACTTTTTAATAGATGGAGAAACTGGATTCCATAGGGTACAAACAGGCAGAATGATAAATGTGAAATGAGAAAATCATAGAATTGAAGAATTTCACATGTTTGCCAACATTGTGTACAGTTTGTGGATCCCACTTTATGCAAATCACCTCATTTCAATTTCATAACATTCATACTCTTACCGTCCAAATCTGAGAAAAATGCATCTCCTCTTCTACTCTTTCTCAGAGTCAACTAGAATATATCACAAAATGGGTTTTCACTTCTCTGTCTGGATCTAAAGCGAGGTGTTTTTGAAGAAGAGAAACATGAACTGCAGTCAGGCGCTGTAAGTACTGCGATCGCTGAGAGATTAAATTTCAGGCTTTGTCCTTATGGAGTTTAATGTGCCTTTGGGGACAGTCGGGGAGAACGCTCAAATTGCATCATGGGTATCGTTTAGCCAAAGAAATTTGCTGCTACGGCTGTTTATGCGCTGTAGCGTATGCGAGTTCATGGTAAACAGGTATTCAAGCAACACAAAACAAGCCCAAGCATTTCTTTGTTTGCACAAAGCATAAAGATTGTTAGCACCTGCATTTTAAGGTTTTAAAGGGAAAAAAATGTATATGCGGTTGCTACATCCTGCATTAATCATTAATGGCTTCAGGCCGTAGTCTAGTTTCAAGAGCATTTCAATTGCTTGGAAATCATAACATGAAAGTAATCCCAAATAAGTGCAAGTTTATATCATAATCATCAAGTCTGCACAGACTGCATGAAGATTACAAACCCTACTTTTTCAAATCAATCTTCAAAGTCCAAGACTGTGGTTATTAATGGTTAGCTTTATCAGTACTTCAGATTTTTAGTATCGCAACATTATGGATAATCGCACCCCTAATTATTGGAATATTTTATCTGTGGTTAATCGACAGCAGAACATGCTGTATGTTCGTACATGTTTCATAAATTCTACAGTGTATATACCGTACAAAGTGTACCTGGCATGATTTTAAGTCATCACGTACAAGTGTGTGGCGTAAAGCATTTGGAGCGTGGCACAGAATACACACTGTATCAAAAAAAGTCTGTTCCAACATCAGATCATGGTACTGTGTGAAGAACCAAGAGGACAATGCCTTCTGAATATGATTGGCATTCAACGAGAACATACTGGTATTCATGTGGTTGAGAGAGAAGAAGAAGATGATCTACAATCGAAGGAAACAGAGTATACAGACGCCACATTCATACACACCTGAAATTCATGGTTTTTTTAAATCAATTTTTGAAATACAGTGTGAAAACAATCTTTTTGTATGTGTGTACTGTACACACACAACAAATATTAATTCTCGTAATCCACTTCGTGATGCGAATAATAGTCCTACTTTTTTTTTTAAAATTCAAACTATAATAACTTGCTCTGCAATGCACATGTGAAAAAAGTGTGCAGAGACCTTTACAAGCTACTTATTTTTAATCCCATTTTGCATCTTACCATAGTAGGATGCCCAGGTCCCATTCCAGTCACTGTTGTTGTTGTGTTTGATCTCTTGCAATGTTGTAAATATCAATATTTATGCATGATTAAAGGGATAGTATTGGTTGAGGTGGGGATTCAGCCTTTAACTTTTGCAAGAGACCATTTATGAAATGTTAAAGACCATACAATTCTAGTAAGAATTCAAAGTTCATTTGATGAAAATTGGTTTTGGAATGGCTGAGATAAATCTCAAAACAAAGTTATACAAAGCAATTCTAATAAAAAGTGGGTCCCATCTTTTATTAGGATTGCTTTGTTTTCAATGTCTCAACCATTTCAAAACCATTTTTTTATCAAATAAACTTTGAATTCCTCTTACAGATATATTTAGAATTGTTGGAATTTTAGAATTCGCACTAGCCAGAAGAAGCGCAAAATACACGAAAAAATTAGTGTACCACAAAAATATCTGCATTTACAGTAATTTGTCGAATGTCCTGTGCAGTGTGTGTGAATGGAAGCAAATACATTGAAAAATATGTTTTTGCTTTGTGATACAAAAATGGATACACTCATGTCTGTGTGAATGCAGCTACATTATAGATAAGATGAATCAGTAATCCTGTCACACACTCTATGCCCTTACAGCTATGAATCAGTCATTGTCATTCCTTGTCCACCACCCACTCTTTGAGAGCTTGCAGACTAAACACACACATATATACACACACGCAAATACTGTAAAACGAGGAATGTTCCCATGCATTTTGATTTTGCGAATTTCGCAAGAGCCAAGATTCGCAAAATTAGAATATGCGAGTGAAAGTTTTTGTCTACACTATAGGCGTTTAATGTTAGAGGCAACTCGTAAAAATTTCATGCCGCAAAAAAGGCTGTCGGCTCTAGCAATTTGCGAAAATTTTGTGTCGCGAAAATTTCATGTCGCGAAAATATCGTGTTTTACAGTATTTCTAGTGAGTACTGTCTCTGAAACATGTTTCTAAAGCATGTTTAGGAAGTGTGAAGTGTATCACCCCTAAATGTAATATCAACGCTAAATGTAATATCGACCCTAAATGTAATACACCTTAACCCTAAATGTAATAACAACCCTAAATGTAATACATTTTAACGCTAAATGTAATAATCGAGTCAACCCTAAATGTAATACATTTTAACCCTAAATGTAATAACCGGAGACAACCCTAAATGTAATACATGTCAACCCTAAATTTAATATCGACCCTAAATGTAATACATGTCAACCCTAAATGTAATATCGACCCTAAATGTAATACTTTTTAACCCTAAATGTAATATTGACCCTAAATGTAATACAGGCGCGCCGGAAGCAGTTTTGGATTGGGGGGGCAAACATTGGAGGGGGCTCAGGATTAGACCATGCATATGTTACACAATATACACATACACACACACACACACACACGCGCGCGCGCGCGCACACGCACACACACATCTATTATATACAGTGTATATATATATATATATATATATATATATATATATATATATATATATAATTATGTAAAGTGGCGTACGGTGGGTCGAAACATGGGGGAACCATAAAGTAATTTTGACGGTCTGTATGCTTGTGTGTGTGTGCGTGAGCAATAATGGGACTACAATACATTACGGAATGTGATACATTCAACAACGCAGTCATTGAGGAACATTGTAAGTTTTCCTTACATGGATTATGGAATGACGGTGTGAAACGATCGACAAATTATATACTGTCAGCAACATAAGGTGAATGGCATAACAATAAAATGCGAGCGAGCGAAGCGAGCGAGCTTGAAAATTTTGATATTCTACAGTTCAAAAACTGGAGTTTTAATTGTAGCTATATATTTCGCTTTGGAAATAAATGGGGGCGCATCGGGCGCAACTGCTGGCAATTATTGGCAGCAACATTAGGAGAATGGCATAACGATTCAATGCGAGCGAGCGAAGCGAGCAAGCTTGAAAATTTTGACATTCTACAGTCCCAAAACTGGGGTTTGTAGCTATATCTTTCACTTTGGAAATTAATTGGGCGGCGCATCGGGCGCAACTGCTGGCAATTAGTGGCAGCAACATTAGGAGAATGGCATAACGATTCAATGCGAGCGAGCAAAGCGAGCGAGCTTGAGAATTTTGACATTTTACAGTCCAAAAACTCCCGTTTGTAGCTATATCTTTCGCTTCAGAAATTAAGGGGGGGGGGGCATCGGGCGCAACCGCTGGCAATTACTGGCAGCAACGTTAGGAGAGTGGCATAACGATTCAATGCGAGCGAGCGAAGCGAGCAAGCTTGAAAATTTTGACATTCTAGAGTCCAACAACTGCTGTCGTAGCTATGTTTTTCGCTTCAGAAATTAAGGGGGAGGCGCACCGGGCTCAACAGCAGTGCTGGATGCGAGCGAGCGAAGCGAGCGAGCTTGAAAATTTTGACATTTTACAGTCCAAAAGCTGGCGTTTGTAGCCATATTTTTTCCCTTTTATCCATATATATATACATATTTATTTTATTTTCTTTGTTTATTAATTTATTTCTATTATTATTATTATTATTTTTTTTTTAGGGGGGGGGGGGGCTTTTTGGGGGGGCAAAAATGCGTTTTGCCCCCCCACTTTTTGGATTGGGGGGGCGGTCGCCCCCCCTGCCCCCCCCCCACTTCCGGCGCCTATGTAATACATCTTAACCCTAAATGTAATATCGACCCTAAATATAATACACCTCAACCCTGAATGTAATAACAACCCAAAATGTAATACATTTCAACCCTGAATGTAATATCGACCCTAAATGTAATATCGACCCTAAATGTAATACATCTTAACGCTAAATGTAATAACAACCCTAAATGTAATACATTTTAACGCTAAATGTAATAACAATCCTTAAAGTTAATTCATGTCAACCATTACTAAATATAATATATTCACTGGCGCTTAATGTATTACGACCTTAAATGTAATACACCTGCTTATAGAGAGAGTATGCAACGCATAATATCGGGCAAAAGGTCAAGGGGTATACGAAGGAGATATGACGCAACTTTTTCTCCACTCTTGAAAGAACAGTTGCTTAGACTTGTTTTTTGTTGTTTACCCAGGTAAAAATCACACAGTCTTATTACATCCATTGTTAATTTGCTGCAAAGGTAATTAGGTCCATGTGACATAATTCTTAAATCTATTACCTTTATCATACAATCACATAAACATTTTGTATTCCAATCTTTATTCAGTGTTCATTATTGCTTAGAGTTTTGTTGAAAGAGAAAAAAAACATGGGCAAAAGTTAAGTCAGTTTGCCTTACTCATACATTCACATATCATAGGAAAGTCAATATACAAATGCTGACTCAAAGATGATAAAAAGACATCTATTTCTTTTTACTTTACTGGCATTTTTTAAAATTTATTTCGTGTACCCTCCCCACGACCAATTGTCCCAGTTTCTTGTCACTAAATATAGTAGTGATTACTAGTAGTGAACAAATGTCATGAGGCTAATATTTCGGACAGTGCTGCCATGTCAATGTGTGACAGATATTTCGTCATTGAAACATTACATAGATAATGATGGTTAGTAAAAAAAATTTGCGAAATCTTTCTAAATCATTTTAATTTCTAATTTTCTCAATCTACTCGCTCTATCATCCCTTTTTATCAGTAGGTATATTTTTTTCTTACAATATTATTCATATTCACAATTTCCTTGCAAAGAATTTTTGCCCATTCTTTTTCTTTTTGTTTTCATCAAAACTTTAAACAAACATGAATACTGAATGAAGATTGGAATACAAAATGTTTATGTGATTGTATGATAAAGGTATAGATTTAAAAAAAAACAAACTATGTTGAATGTACCTAATTAACTTTGCAGCAAACAAAGGAATTAATAAGACTGTGTGATATTTACCTGGGTAAACAACAAAAACAAATCTAAGCAACTATTGCTGCTCTTTCACGAGTGCTATAAAAAGTTGCGTCATATCCCCTTCATATACCCCCTGACCTGTTGCCCGATATTCTGCGTTGGTTACACTCTCTATAATGAGGTTTTTAAATTTAGGGTCGTAATATTACATTAAGCGTTAAGATGTGTCACATTTATAGGGTTGACATGAATTACATTTACGGTTGTTATTACATTTAGCGTTAAGATGTATTACATTTAGGGTCAATATTACATTTAGCGTTACGATGTATTACATTTAGGGTCGATATTACATTTAGGGTTAAAATGTATTACATTTAGGGTCGATATTACATGTAGGGTTAAGGTGTATTACATTTAGGGTCGATATTACATTTAGGGTTAAGATGTATTACATGTAGGGTCGATATTACGTTTAGGGTTAAAAAGTATTACATTTAGGGTCGATATTACATTTAGGGTTGACATGTATTACATTTAGGGTCGATATTACATTCAGGGTTGACATGTATTACATTTAGGGTTGTCTCCGGTTATTACATTTAGGGTTAAAATGTATTACATTTAGGGTTGACTCGATTATTACATTTAGCGTTAAAATGTATTACATTTAGGGTTGTTATTACATTTAGGGTTAAGGTGTATTACATTTAGGGTCGATATTACATTTAGCGTTGATATTACATTTAGGGGTGATACATGGAGTGTCCGCACACTGAATGAATCTCTTTGAGGATAGCCAACTGTGAACAGCACTTGGTACAACAGCTGTGCCATGCATTCTTTGGTTTGACACAAGATTCTCAGCTCCCAAAAGATAGTGAGTATGTACACGTCTGTATAGGCATGCTCCATGACAGAAGTTAAAGGGAACCCAAAACCAAAGAGCAATGTGACTTGAGTGAAAGCAGCAACATTAGTAGAACACAGCAGTAAAAGTTTGAGGAAAATTGGGCAAGTGATGCAAAAGTTATGAATTTTTAAAGTTTTGGTGTTGGAACTGCTGGATGAGGAGACTAGTAGAGGTTATGACGTATAAGTGGACAACAACATAAAAAAAGAATAAAGAAAATCCACAAAAATTCTCTTTTCTTGCATAATGAAAGAGCAGGGGGAATAATTCCTAACCTTAACATATGTCAGTACCATGTTGATGGAATGTATAATTTTCATGAAAAATGAATTTTTGTGGAATTCCCTTTATATTTTCTTTATAAGTATTATGGTTGTCCACACATGGTGCCATAACCTCTAGTAGTCTCCTCATCCAGTAGTTCCAACACCAAAACTTTAAAATTTCTTAATTGCATCGATCGTCCGATTTTCCTCAAACTTTTACTGATATGTTCTGCTAATATTGCTGCTTTCACTCAATCCACATTTTTCTTTGGGGTTAGGGTTCCCTTTAACATATAGGCTACATATGTGTCACGGCCAAGAAATGCTCCATGGATCTCCCTATAGCAACATTGATTTCGAGCTCACATTGTTCAGATTTCAGACAGTGCCCCCAGAGTCGGGCAAAACTCAATTAGAAATCGCCTCGGATATTAAGTACAATTGGCTATTGACGAGTTGAAAACAATGTGTTTAGTAAGAATGTGATGGTTGCTAGCGTTTGTGTTCAGACTTACAAAGTATGACTTGAATACCATATTTTATACCACTTTTCTAAAACAGATTGACAAAGGTGTTGTTAATAAAAAGTCTGAAACCACCCTTGGTGTTTTTTCCTTGATGTTTGTGTAAAGATGCCTCCCTCGCCCCTCCCCAAGGAAAAATAGAAGAAAAGAAAGGAAAAAATAGGAAAAAAAAAACTCTGATTGAGTGCCTATCACCTCCTGAGTGTTTCTGGGCTGTTGTCCCATTGTGCGTGCGTGGATGTGCCTCTCATCACACGAGGGCAGCATTTCTAGCCACCAGCCAATCTCAGCGGAGAGAGACAGAGTGAGAGAGAGTTATAGACAGACAGACAGACAGACAGAGATAGAGAAAAATAGCGAAAAATACAGACGGGGGGGGGGGGGGAGAAGGGGGAAGGTAGGAGCAGGGAAAGGAAGAGAGAGAGAATGAAGAGGTGTTATCAGAAAGGAAGGTGTGTAAACAAGTTTGATGGAGAGGATGGAAAAAAAAAAAAACAGGCGAAATTTGCAAGGCAGAAGTCCCAGCGCGAATTTGACGCAATCGTATGAGGAATGCTAATGAGATATGTGGGGTAGATGTCGGTCATCTCCCTCCTTTTCATCCAGGTTGGCGATTGCTTTCCGTCGTTAGGACAGCGGCTCGCATGCATGAATATGAGAGCGGGCTGTTGGGGGGAAAAAGGCGGTACGAAGTGTAAACAGTGGTCACCCAGTGTCGTAAATGCTTCCAAGGACCGCTCGAGTCCGTGGAAAGTGTGGTAATCCGGCGGCCCGAGAGAGACAGTGGAGATACTTTTGAGGGAATGTTGCCTTGAAGTATCTCCGATATGCGTGGTGTCTGCTTTTGTAGCTGACTTTGCGACTAGAAAAGGACGAGGCGTTTGAACGACAACCTCGCAAGGTAAGCCGATCGGTGACTGACAGGTGCCTGGGAAAGTATCAATTAGCTCTTTGTGGCTGAGAAACCAGTCTTCGAGAGAGAGAGAGAGAGAGAGGGGAAAAAAATTAGGGCGAGATGGGGTGGGATTGAGGAGGACGTCAAAAGCAGGGCATACAGAGGTCAAAAATTATTAGCTGAAACTTTTTGCAAAAGAGGGGTATTGTCCTTGATGTATATCATGTCCTGATTAACTGGAAATGAAGATACATGTAGGACTCAGAACTAGATCACATGCATTTTTGTTGTTTTTGTTGATAAGGTGTTTGTGTGTGTGTGTGTGTGTGTGTGTGTGTGTGTGTGTGTGTTTCCTAGCAGAGCTGTAAGCAAACAAACGAAACAAAACGAAATAGCAACAAAAAAGAATTCTCCGCTTTGATAGTAGTTTGAGCTGGTACTTTGGACATGTTATTGGGATACATACCTAATCGCAATTTTCAGATAACAGGAATACATACTGCAAAGCAAGAAATATTCACAGCATGAAATTTTTGTAGCTTGGAGCCGACAGCCTTTTTTGGGGGGCATTAAATTTTCATGAATAGCTGCTTGCATCCCATGTATTTTAGTGTAGACAAGAACTTTCACCTGCATATTAATTTCACGAATCTTGGTTCTCGCAAAATTCATATGCACTAGAAAATTTTTGGTTTTATAGTAGACAGCCTGTAAAAGAATTAGATATCAATAATTGCAAAGTTCATTTCGAAGTATTTTATGCCTCCGCCACGAAGTGTCGTCGGAGGCATTATGTTTTCGGGGTGTTCGTCTGTCCACTCTTCCGTCCGTCCGTCCGTCCTTCCATCCATCTGTCCTTTCGTCCGTCCATAATGAATTTTGTGGACAGCGTAACTATAAAACTGTTGTGAGGTATCCTAATGAGACTTGATGTATGAGTGGAAAGGCCAGGTTAAAATGCTAAAATTTTACTATTTAATGCTGAAATTACACTTTTTCTCCATACTTTGGAAAATAGTTAATGCATATAAAAGTGACAATCATCAAATCCCCCAATACCTTCTCTCTTAAACAATATAGTCATCGCTGCAATTAAACCTACTTCAAGGAAAGTGAACAATCACCATATTTGTGACAAATATGTCATTGTAATTTTTTGTCAGTTATGTGAAATTGTCATCACACATTGTCACGACACACAACAGACTTATTAGGAGAACCATGCATCATGGCGGAGGCATACCAGTCGCCACAGCGACATTTCTAGTCATTAATATCATTCTTTGAATGTCCTATGCCCCGTTTCACTATTAAACATGAAACCTATATCGAGTCAACAGTGAACTGGGAGCTGGGACAAATTCAGATCAGACCTATTTGGGAAGGATACACATGTACATTCAAGATGTAAACATATACATGTAGAATGTGGCAAGGTGGTTGCAAGATATTGTTTCCAAATAGTTTGGTGAAGCGAATCCGAACTGCTGAGGAGTGATTGATCTTAAGATTGTCCCTAAGATCAGTTGAATCGGACTTAAGATTGATTTTAGTGCTTAGCAAAAGAGCCCCCAGATTTGCATACAACAAATTCAGTTTGTAGAAGGAGACAAATTGAAGAAAGTCACACCTGAACCTTCACCCCTCTGAATAATATCTTTCTTTCAATGGATTTTTTTTTCTTTATTCATGACTTTGTGAGGATAATGATCTTCAGAATTAAGGGGGAAAATATAGAAAAATGAAAACCTTAATGGGGGGGGGGGGGCTAGAGTGGGACAGGAAGAGGACATTAGTGGGAAGGGTTGGAAGGGGTGAGGGTGGGGTTGAGGTGAGGTGGAAGGGTCTTTGATTGTACATTCAAATGCAGAATCCTGACACTACCTCAAGGAAAGTGAAGTGATGGAGGAGGTGTAATTTGTTGTTTAAATATTATTTCTTCTGCCTCTTGCACCGAATGCATACAACTTGGCGACATAATGTCCGTAGGGGGGAAAAATCAATTATGCGACCTTTGCCTTGAGTTTGCACCCCAATACGCAGTGATTCATCTTTCCCCACTGATTTTAAATCAGTCCAGGGTTATTATGCCAAGTTTTTATTGTGAGATATTTTGTGACTAAAATATTCGTATGTATTCGGTCATTTACAATTGGCACTGCAATGCCCCTATCTCCAGAAAAACAAACAAAAAGAAAACAAAAGAGAAAACAACAACAAAAAAAAAGGAATTTTTAGCTACTGTCTGGAGCAAATCGTCGGTTGAGAATGATAAGGGCGTTAAATTGCCACTAAACCCATAGGGTTCAAGACAACTTAAAGTCCTTCTCATTCTCAACAGACGAAATGTACTATTTTGTTGCCAGTCTATTTCAAGGTACAGTGTAAGATGCCGTGTCAGAAAAAGCCTAGCCAGTGAGCTGCAATTGATATGCACTTTACATGTGGCTATGAAGAGTAATCCAAATTTAGGTGAAAGATGGATCATAAAAACCACCATTTTCTGCAATAAGTAGGTCTTTTTATAAAGAAAATAATGACCACAGACTTCTCGAGGTGTCAGAAACAGTGCTTTCTGATGTACATTATTTTTCTGTGGTGATGCTTTCGATGGCTTTTCTAAAAGCCGTTTCCCAAATGGCACTATATCGTCACAAATCTGTTCTCGTGTTGTGATTTCTCGTTGTCTCTGGATGGTTCTAGTACAATACCGGTACCGCTCTGAGAATTTCTTTGCCAGATAATGCACATATAAAACATGATATGGTCGCACATGACGAGAGCACTGCCAACCAACTAGCAGTGAGGCAAATTCACCAGATAGCAAGATACATTGCAGCCCCCCCCCCACTCCATCAATACAGAAACATATACACACACAGACACACACCCACACACATGCCCACACACACACACACTCACACACACATAGACATAAAGGAAAATACCCATGTATGATGTGTGTAATTAGATTGACCCAGAAAATTTCCGGGCTGATCAATGGCAATCTGGGAGAGGTGCGACATATTTGTGTCACTTCCTTCCCTCGGTGGTTTCGCTGTGATGGCTCATTCGATCTGATAGAACCTCCCCATTCATTCGTAGCTGCTGATTTTCACAGGCCCAGCCATACTGGTGTGTCAGATATGAGGTACCTTACTAATGAAGTATCTATCTTTAGATGGACGTACCTTTTTAGGCTTGGACCTTATCTGATACATAATAGATCAAAAGTAGCCACTTTCACACATGAGAGTTAATGGTTTTTGTATCAAGATGCAAACATATATTCTATTTGGAGTACAGGAGAAAGTGTTGCGAGAGTTCCCCCCCCCCAAAAAAAAAAAAAATAAAAAAAAATAAATAAATAAAAAATTTAAAAAAAAATTTACAGAGACCTGAATATGACATGTGTTATTACATTTATACTATGATATATATATATATATATATATATATAATATAACCATTTTGTAAGAAATAAAGGTGATTTGACATAGATCTTTGTTATTTGACAACATTCTTACCGTACATGAATTTGAACTCTTCTCTTTTTTGTATCTCAGGGCTATATTGCAGGTAAGTCTTGCAATGTTGTGAAATGCTCTTCTTAATCACATTTTGTGCAAATGTTGCAAAAACTGCTAGAAGATTTTTAGTTGTGTTTAAATTGTTTTATATATTTGTTTTGAGTGACATTAAGCACTTAGAGGAGTGTGGAATGCCATAGTAAGTGCAAAAATGTTTATTGTGCAATTCCATTCAAAATTCTGAAAAGCATTTTTGTTCACTGGGATTTGTGTTTTGACTTAGCATTTTAAGAACTTTGAGGGTTTTTTAACTTTAAAAAAATCTTCAGTTTTGTCACTTTTAATAGTTCATAATTATGATTTTTTTTAAATTTGATTTGTACATGAAACTTTCATTCCTGTGTGTGAAGCAGCGATAAGTTTAAATCTGTGTTAATGTTAACTCCAGTAGTAGATTTGAAAGTTATCAATAAAACTCTCTGTCATGTCCACGCTGATGCATCTTGAGAAAATTTTGTCCAGTTTTCTGTAAGCTTTAGGTCTGATTTGTAATGATTACTCAATAGCTGGTATGATTTCATAACTGCCATTGCATAAGAAAAGTGATGTCATATGCGTGTTGAGTATCCAAGTCCAAGCACTATTATTGTTTGCGTAATGCACATTCATTATCAACCACATAGATATTTGTAAATTGTGGAAATATACCATGAGTCGTTAGGGAACAAAAGAAAAAATTAACAAAATGCGAAGAGATCAGACTTTCTTTCAGAAGCTCCGTAAAATAATTTCTCCCCTTTTATACCTCTCTCTATAGTGTTATGAGTGAAATAATGTCTGAAAAAAAAAAAAGAGCAAGGTTGAAGCTGTCTGGTGATATTCAGACAGATTAAGAGTGAATGCTCTTGATACTGTAAAAGCTTTGGATTATGAGCGATGGTCTACTCAGCACGTCATGTATAATCTCAGCCAGCAGGGTAGGTAAGTGAGAAAGAAAAGTTGTTTTCCCAACAAAATGATCTGTTTTCTTCTTCCTCCTCCTCCTCCTCTTCTTCTTCTTCTTCTTCTTCTTCTTCTTCTTCTTCTTCTTTTGTCATGGCATACTGCCCTACTGTTCCTTTTTGTTTTTTCTTGTTTGTTGAGTACACCCTCAAACGTGGAGCTTCAATATCTTTATGCATCTAATGCAGGTTGGATTGTGAAGATCATAGCTGCAGAGAGCTGACAAACTGAAGGCGCTGTGCTGACATTGGCCACAAGATGGCAGCAGACGGCAGTGAAGTCGATCACTTTGAGGACAGGAATTCTAAGGTGAGTGGGGGAATTCTGTGGGAATGAAAGTTTGTGTGTGTTGGGTGTGTGGAAATATTTTTGAGTATTATACAGCTGTGTATTAAACACAAAATAACAGCTTCTGATCTCTTTGTGTGAGTTTGTGTGTGCTCTTACAACTGGTTTGTGTACCCTTCCTCTTTGTAATATTTGTGTTAGTCTTGTGTAAACTCTGTATTATGTGCATAATGTATTTGAGGGCATGTGTAAATAAATGAATAAAAAAAAAATGAACCGTTTGTAATGATTTGAGACATGGATATTGTACTCTTACTTGTGTATGAAGAAGCCTGCTTTAAAGGTACAGTATATTTTTTCCTGATTTGTATACATTCATGTTAATAATCATAGCATACATGGAGATGCTGAACTGACATTCAGTTCAGTGCCTCTGAATATTCATTTCTTAAAGGAATAAACTGTTCTTTTTGTCATTTTTTAAAAGATTCATTGATCTATATTGTGAAAGGAACAGAAACCGTATGATCATTTTTTTTTTTTTTGAATTGCAGTTTTCTTTTCCATTCATGAATTTGTTCTGTGGATCCTCAAAGAAATAGTTGAAAGGAAAACAACAACAAACAATAAAAATCTTCTGGGTTGAAAATGTGTCATGTTGTCATTACGATATAATTGCTAAGATTAAACATATACAAGCAGTACATGACACATAGTCTGCTATTCTTAATAGCCCTATGGACCATACCGGAAATTTGTACCGGAAGTGTATAAATTGAATGTATTTTCAAGTATGCAAGCATTTATATAGTACAGAAAATGAGTACGAGGCACAGAATTTTCAGTGGCAGTCAAAGTTCTTTTTTGAGGAAATATAGGAGGGTGAAATTTTTGAGCGTCGGTCAATGCTTTTTTGAGGAAATATACTTGTGGTAGCTTCAACTGCAATGTGTCTACATCTACCCCTGAAGGGTAAAGAGAGTATGATCAACATGGTGTATAAGGGATGCATGGCTGAATTGGTCACTACGTGGTATCATGCCAACCTGAAGTGGAAAGATGGAGGTTTTATTGTATGTGAGGGATTAGGATGAGCTAGGTAATGGAGGGAGTGAGAGATATAGAGAGTGATAGATATAGAGAATGATAGAGGGGAGAGGATATAAGGATGAATGGAAAGAGACATTAAGAAAATGAAGAGTTTTATTGCAAAACAAGCTAACTCCATTCTTGTTAAGTTGAGATATTTGTGATTAAAACTGCTAAAAAACAGAGAAAATAGATAGAAAATACAGAATATTTCTAGTCATAACTTCTAGAATATTCCTCGTGTCACAAGTTGAGGTATTACTGGAAAGGTTTAATTTTGCTCTATGTGATGATGGACTTTAATACTTTGAAATGTTTAAAAATGGTGCTTAGCCCATTTTGCAATAAAACTCTTCAAATGTTAACAGAGACAGACAGGGAGAAGAGAATATATAGAGAGGGAGATAAGGGCAGATGAAGGAAGGAAGGAACGAACGAACGAATGAAGGAAGGAGAATCTGATAGGAATGAATGTGAGCAGACATGAAAAATATAAAATGTAAGCAGAGGCAGAGCAAGATGACATAGAAAATAACAACATAGCAGACATCTTACATCACTGCTGAGTGATCTCCCTATGAGTAGTGACATTTATAATATACTTTATGACAGTTACCTCCGTCAAGGGAGGAGGTTATGTTTCCGTTACCGTGGGTTTGTTTATTAGTTAGTTAGTTTGTTTGTCCGTGTGCAAAATAACTCAAAAAGTAGTGAACGGATTGTGATGAAACTTGCAGGAAAGGTTGAGAATGACACAAGTAACAAACGATTAACCTTTGGTAGTGATCCGAGAATTTTTGGGGAATTTATGAAGGATTTTTGATATTTTGGCAGGTAGGGTCAATGAACTTGGGAGTTCAGGCTGCGCGTATTTGAGGTTTGCATGCGCGCACTAAAATGCGTGCTCTAGTTTCTGGTAGGGCGAGGTGCGCCGTGCAGTTGAGGGTTTATGACGTAACAAAGGCTTCTATATTGGGAAATCGGGCGACTTTCAGCACACAATGTAGTGTAAGTACGTGTGGGTGGAAATGACTGATATCTCTGTGGAAGAACAAGATCAGTGGTGGAAATGGGCTGCATGCTTGGCGGAGGTCTGCGCTCTCAGAGTGCTTCTCTAGTTCATCATGTCATGATAATGTTTCTGGTTTTACAGTAACTTATTGTATGAGTACAGGAAGGTGTCTTTTGAAAATGGCTGCCAAGCACAGGATAAAAGGGGAAAGTCCATCCTTATGTTATGTAACTTTGTATGAAAACAAAATAAGCAAAGAAGTACATTTCACATCAGTGAAAATTTGGGGGAAATTTGGACACTAAAAGCAGTTACGAAATGTTTGTATACTATGTACGTGTGTGTGTGTGTTTCATTTATTTTTTAAGAATTAAAGCCTCAAACGTGAAGATTGTACAAAATCACATCAGTGACAAGAAATCTATGGCAGTTTGAATGCTGATAAATGGACCTTCGATGGTACACCATACAGTTTTCGCAGAATATTGAAATCAATCATATTATCACAGTGTTTTTATTGTAGAAATCCCCCTCCTCCTGTTGTGTTTTTATATGCAAAAGGATTAAGAAATGGATGTTCATTAAAATTCATTAGGGAATAAATGTCTGTCACCTCAGACTTTCTGCAATTGGCATACTTTCTGTGCTTTAGATTTTGAAGAGGAGAATTGATTCTGAGGCTGAAATATCGGTGACATGACATTTGCTCCTGCAACAACTGCTCCGGTCTTGTTTTCTCCAAGATCTTAGGGTTAGGGTTAGGGTTGTGATAAGGTTTTAGGTCTAGTTTGATGTGAGGAATAGGATTAGGGTTAAGGTTATGTTTGCTAGTAGGTTTTATGCTTGGCTTAGCTTGCAGCATATTCATAGGAGCAATTGTCGCAAAAGCAAATGTCATGGAACCAAAATATCACAGAAAATTATGTGAAATTAGTAATAGTCCAAAAGGAGGACAGTACTATGTTAACGAGGACCCTATACATGAACAAGAATTCTCACTACAAGATTTCTCTTTGAATGGTCCATCCAAAAAAAGAAAAAATCACCAATGCTGAAAGCTGTCTTGACTCGTCCAATTCAATATTCATAGGGCTGTTGTTGTTGTTTTTATGGCAGAGGCATTCATACAATAAAATCTGCACTTGGGATGTATTCTTCATCCAAGGTGGTAACTAAGCCCGGAGAAAATATCTCTGTTGTCGAAATGCAGCTACATTGAAGACTAAATAGCCATCTGTGTCCATTTTTTTCTTTGCTGCAAAGGCTTGAGCTTTCTTGTAAAAGCCCCTAAGTACGCGCCTTTGTGAAAGATTTCTTTTAGTATTATATTGTAAATCAAGGGCTGTGTAATACACCAAGTTAGGGTAAATGTAGTATTTTATAACCACAGAATGAAAATTTAAAGAGGTCTTAAAGGTAGGGAATCCCATTTGCATGCCTTAAATGAAGAGTTGTGTAAACACAGTGGTATGTTGAAGAGAGTATCATTTTAGAAACTCCCATAAAGTATTGAAAGTGGAAGGTAACATTTAGTACATTTTTATTGACCGTTAGATTTTGAATTGAATTTTTTTCGGGGCTCACCATAAATTCCAGTACATTACTAGGCTACCTTTGCAGACCCATGCACTGCATGTGTGTCCATCGTGTATATTTTGTGAATAAAGTTCATCAAAACTTACAAACATTTCTATATACATTCTTGCCACACACTCTATATGTTATTACATCAGCTGTTATACTTTTAGATTTGTGTTTATAGATAAAAAATACAGAAGACTGCAACAAATAGGCTTAAGTGTGGCTGACACACAGAACTACTGAGTAGTTGAGTTTTGTGCATTATTCAAATTGTAGATAACTGTTGACTTCCAAATTTCTAAGCAGTGGCCTCAACAAGTCCCCTGAGGTTCATATTTAATGTTTTGCTGCATTTTTGGAGTTCTGTAAAAGGTATCCCCTACCTTTAAAATGAGTCTACTGCCCTCATTTTAACTCTATATTGTGATATAAGCCTTGATGACTAAATCAAAGTCAACCTTTATACCTCAGAATATCGGAATAAAATACACAAGAGTCACAGACTTACTGTTGGAGGTCAAGACATGTCGTATTTATGGTCTTTAGTTTGAGCAATTTGAAGAGATTTTTTATGCCTGGGATAAACATTTGAATAGAATATATTGCTGTTTTTGAATTGCTGATAAAGGGTGTAATGTCTTATATTTGCTGAATTCTGACTGTCATAAAGTTATATTACCTTTGCATAAAATATTGATTCTCTATATATTTTTCTAGGTCATGCCATATTTTTTGTCTGTACGCAGTGCTTAAGTCAAGTTTATTGCCTGTAGACATGGTTATGAAATATTCTCTTTTTCGGGAGGGGGTATATACAAAATTTGAGGAAAAGAACTAACTTGTGCTTAATCTATTTTTTTTTTCAGCTTTCATTTGGAAGTTTCTACTCTTGAAAGTAGTTTTACAGGGTGTTGGAGATAGCAGTTGAAACATCACAGAATATCAAGGGGGGGGGGGGATTGTCTGCAGCATGTATTTCTTATCAGGGTACAATACGATAAGGAATTAATGTTCTATATTGTGACATGTTTGTGCTGCTGTAGTTACTCTGAGTTGACACAAGGTCTGTGTGCTAAAATTAGCAGTTTTACGATGTCTGAGTTTTGATGAGCCGCTCGTGTCACTCTAAGGTCACAAATCATCTGTTTGGAGAATGATGAGGACTGAGAATGGGGTAGGAGTGGGAGGAGGGTAGGTCTCGTTTCTACTTGCAAGTCACTGAGAATTTGCCCCTCACTCTTTCGACAGATTTTGATTTGGTGGCTGATAAATGTTGTCTCATTGTCAAGGTGTTATTTTTTTTTCTTCTGTGTTTATTCTCCGAATATGATTCAGTATCGAGAGGACGCTTGCAGAATGAATTTTGTGATTTCCGAATTGGATTGCTCCAACAGTTCACACTTGATGTTGCTGTGCGTGATGACGGTGTACTCAATCGGAGCGTGACCTTGAAGACCCAACATCTGTTTAAAGAGAATTGTTTTTCTCCGTCCAGGATGATAGCAAGATCTTTGACATTTCTTCCAAGGTTGCAACGTACAAATTGTATCTAGGAAAGAGAGAGAGAGATATTGCATTGTTCCCATTTGTGGAAAGCAGCAGGAATTTTGTGAAATTTTTCCCCTGTGGAAAAGGTTTTATTTTCCTGTCATCTCGAGTGTGGAGATTGAATTCCCCTCCATGTATATCTTTTCTGGACCTGGGCTTTGGAGGGTAAGTTGGGAAAGTGGATTTTGGTGTCTCTGAATTCTCCCCTTTGGATATCGCCGTAAAAACTAAGACAGCGTAGCGCTATATATTTTTCATAACAATGTGTTGACATTGTTGTGCCCGGTGCACAGCTGGAACTCTTTTTGATCATACATGAAAAACGTGGAGCATTTAGATCCCTATCTCCAAACGACGATAGTTTTGTAGATTTTCTCGGCAATTGTTAAGTGTTTGGAAAAGAAATATCAAGTTATAATAGCTCTGAAAAGGCATTTCTGATGTGTGAAGTGAAATGGTTTTAATAGTCATGGTAAAAAGGAAAAAATCAGATGTGATTACCGCATTACTCTCACCTGCCTGTGTCTTTGTCTGCACAGTACATATGCGTGACTGGAAGAGCACACGTGGACACTGAAAGTGTGACCTTGTCTAACTTATGCATGTTGTGCATGGGCGTGTAAGATCACCTCATTCACTCGCACATAGCGTTCGGCCAGCATACGAACCCGACTGCCAGTAAAGAAATGTCTACGTTTATATGCAATAGGGAGTATTGATTGGACATGTTGATATCCCTCTGTGCTATGACTTGATTTTATATATATCATTGCCACAATCTCTTATCGTGCAGGCTGATCAGCGACATTCTAACTTAATCAGTTACCTGAGTGCGATGCAGCACCGGTATCCACGTAGGATTCAATGATGCCGATTGTGAAAAAAAACAAAAAACAAACTTGAAATGTCAGGAATCAATCCTTGCTCTTGTGTTAACTCTGTATGTCAATAATGTAGCATTTGCCTGCTGCATGCAGCTTCATGCATGTGAGATCATATCGCGCAGATACAACAAGAAAAGGTATTTATCTGTTAAGTTCTCTACGATCATGGACCTAATACACATGGACATTCATCGTATCGTTAATTAATTCATGCACCCGTACATCTCAAAAGCGCCACAAAGACATTTTTAGCATGCTTCACTGCTTTGATCCCATGATCGTCACCGCCAGCAAGCCGGGAAAAGAACAAGGCGGAGATTCGAGAAATCTAAAACTATATGCGCAGAAGAAAATAACTCACAAAAATCAAGTAAAGTGAATGTGCAGTTGTGGTGTATGTTAGGAAATCATACCTCAAACAATCTTGCTTGGGAGAAGCAGGCGGTTTTTAAAAGAAAGCTAACATTTTGGCAGAATGATTGTCATTTGTGATCTCAATATTTCACTTTCTGCAGCTTATTCCAGAGCAAAAAGGGACGGTAATGGTAGAAAATAGTAATATCTTGCCATTAGGCAAGGTCTTATGCATGTGAGAAAATGTGCGAATCAGCAATTACCAATCTTTTGACACAAAATTTGTCATGATCTCAGGTTTGCTGCTCCTCATCATCTGTATTTATTTAAAGACATTTCCGTCTGAAAAAGGCACATCAGCGAAACAAGACTGAAATGAGGGTAAAGATTCTTTTGTTAGTGACGATACATGATCACACAATCGTTATTGTCCAGACACCTGAATTTACTCATTAAGATGCACATAATCAGGTGTCGGTGACGATCATTACATCAAAGAAAGACTGCAGTGAACAGTCCATGTGTATTAGGTTCATGCTACGATACAGGAGAGAATGAATTATCCAGCTCCCTACTGATGTAATGTCGGTAACTATGGCAACAGTCACTGCACTCCAAGAAGTGAGATGCGGATTGATAGATCTTGTGTCAGACAACAATCTTCAGATGAGAAAGTGTGATGAGAAAGGGAGCAATTTGGGTGTAATATCACCTTCTGCCTGTATAACCTGTTGAGGATGAGCTGACTTTGCTTCAACACGCATTTCCCAGAGACCCTTGCCCAAGTATTCTCGGGACTCGTCCTCAACGGGTTAAGCGGGGTTATTATACATTACAGGATGAGGAATATCATTAGGGTCCTACTGATGAGCTACTATAGGCTCCATATCAAAGAAATATATTTTTTCCCTCCACTTGTTTTCAGAATATTGGCAAAGCTTTATATTTTCATCAGACATATTTCCAGTATAATCTCTAGAAAGGTAGACTGCAGTGTTTTCAAGAGTTCATTGTGCTATCTCTTTTCTCATCTTGAGTAGGATTAAAACAAGTTCTCTATCTCTTTCTCTATCTCTTTCTCTCTTGGTGTGGAATATATGAAAAATCTGGTAAAAAGAAAAGAATGAATAATCAGTTTCCTTCAAAAAGTGGATTTTCCTGCTTCTGTGGCAGGGCAGCCGGGATAGTTTGGATGCCATTTATGAGGATCAGATCTAATTCCATCTCTCATCTTTTATTCATGAGCAGTGCCATAACAACACAAGGTGGGAAAAAAATATTCATTTTCTTTTTCCACCTAGGGTCGTTACAGGAGGAAAATAGTGAAGGCAAAGCCATTTACATTTCCTTTCTTATGGCACTGTCACTCGGTTCATGTGATATGAAAGTTTAATTTTTGGCTGATCATGTGTCCAGTCTTATGAAACGGTGTAATGTGTACAGTACTAAAGTTCTGCATGTGATAGTTCTGTGATTGCACCCTTATGCTCCTCCTAAACTGCTTAGTATGTACTGGTTATGTGTTCATCAAACTTCCCTTTGACTCAGTGGGGTGAATTCAGGGAGTTGTTGTTGGCCTTTCGCTGGTTGAAAGTTGACAAAGATTGATTAAAGGGATGGCACAGTTTGGGATTAGATGGGGCCGCAGGTTTCCAACTTCTTTGGTTTTTTTTTGTGTGGGTGTTTGTGAGATAATGAGAAACCTCATATGAAATATGGAAGAACATGTAATTCTTAGAGGTATTCACAGTATATTTGATGAAAACTGGTCTTGAAATGGCTGAGATATCCCCAAAAGTGATCCTGATAAAATGCGTCAGGCCACAACTAGGATCTCTTTGTTTTACCTTGTTTCCGATATCTCAGTCATTTTAAAACTGATTTTCATCAAATAATCTTTCAATTCCCCTTAGAATTGTATGCTCTTAACATTTCATAATGTGGTTTCTAAATATCTTGCAAAACATAAAAAACTGAATTTTCACTTCAACCAAAACTATACCACACTTTATTATTCATAGAATAGAAAGTACATCTGTCTGGCATCTTGATATAGCTCTGGGTGCATGTCACTTCAATAGGATAGTGCAATGATAATGAGGAAAATTGTAGTAACAATCATTTCTTAGTATGCATCACACCATAAAGCATGGAAAGCAAAACTACATTAAACAAATTACATACGTATATTGTACCTATATGATTATAGCAGAGAATTACCTTTTCCTTCCCTCACCACTGGGCAGCAAATACAAAGTGTATTCATAAGATTTTAACACTAAAGGTGATTAAAACCAGAGAGCCTTTATGAGACTAGAGCTGCATTAGATCACTGTCAAGCACTACTGTTGCATGGTGGGGTTGAGGAGGATATATGCTTTATACCAAAAAAAGAAAAAAAAATGGGGAAAGCAGTTTTTAGTGCCTTATATTCAAGAAGATTATGTAGCACTATCAGTGGTGGATCCAGAGGGGGGCACACCGGGCGCACCTGCCTCCTCTTTATTGTTTGTTTAAACAAAAGAAAAAAAAAAATGTGGGGGATGGGGGGCGCATGTGCCCGCTTTAATTTTGTAAAGGCGCCTCCCCTGTACAAAATTCCTGGATCCGCCCCTGACTATTGTACAAAAAACTCTGTGAATTCCTTTTTGATTCGGGTCATGATTCTTCCAATGTGAATTGCATCTAAAATTCTGTTCATTATCCTTGTTACTCCCTCAAAACCTTGTAACTTTGGCAAGCTTTTTTTACCATATTAATCAATGATATATTATGTAGGAAAAGACCAGAAATTACCAACCCCTTCTTTTACAGATTAAATGAACAAGCTAACTTTTTCCGTATTGTTTTATCAATGATATTTATAAACAGAGAACATCATTATCAGTATTGAAATTTGTTAAACATGTCATAACAGTGCTGAATTGGCATTGGGATCGACATCGCCAATCGCTAAAATTTGGCCGCCATGATAGCAATGCACATAAACTATATATCTTACGAACACGAGATGGCGCTACACAACGTTGTAGCATATCCCAGGGTATGACGGTACCGTGGGATATGGCGTGCCAAATCACATGTGTACACAATACTGCTAGGTGGGATGGGGTATGGGTCCTCCTCATGTGCAACATTCAGACAGTGTATCGAAATATAGTGTACTGCCCTCTAAGTCCAAACATTGAAAGTGGCAAGCTCCATGTTTCTGCACAATTGGCTCCATGAAAAAAGATATCTAAACTAGAGAAGCACTCTGAGAGCACAGACCTCCACCATGCAGCTCATTTCAACCACTGATCTTGTTTTTCCATCTATGTATGCATGCTGAAAGTCGCCTGATTTCCCAATATAGGAGCTTTTTGTTACGTCATCAACTTCCAGCTGCATGGTGCGCTTCGCCCTAGCAGAAACTAGAGCATTCACTTTGGTGCGCGTATGAAAACCTCATGAATGCGCACCTTGAACTCCCAAGTTCATTGACCCTACCTGCCAAAATATCAAAAATCCTTCATAAAATCCACCAAAAATTCCTGGATCACCCCCAAAATTTAATCATCTATTAATCAGGGCTCCATACTAACTTTTATTTTTGGTGGCCCGATCAGGCCACCAAATTCTGAATTTCTGAAATTTTGGTGGCCCGACATGCATTTTTGGTGGCCCCGGGCCACCGGGCCACCGTTATTGTCGAGCCCTGCATTGATACTTGTGTCGTTCTCAACCTTTCCTGTAAGTTTCAGCCAAATCCATTTATAACTTTTTGAGTTATTTTGCACACAGACAAACCAATTAACCACCCAACCTGCCCAATAACAAACAAACAAACAAACAAATGCCGATGAAAACACAACCTCCTCCCGTGGTGGAGGTAATAAACAAATGTGTCTCTTCACATGCTTACAAAGAAATGTGAAAGTCTTCCTGACTTTTATAGGAATTATCATTGCCAATCAATTGAGATTATTGTAAAACACAAATATCTCTCTCAGAGCTATCTGTAATCTCTATGATATTGATTTGTGATTTTAAGCAGTTTTATCATGACATAGAAGTTGAGAACTAAAAAACTGACTAGGTACTTATCTGAGGCCTGTGGTGTGGAAACTGACAGAAAATAAACAAATGAAAAATTTTATTCATTTTCATGATGGATGGAAATTAGCTGTTTGAATTGTGTTTTCCCCTATAGCATTAATTAATTAATTAATTAATTAATTAATCAATTAATGTATTTATTTATTTATTATGTATTTATTTGTTTATTTATTTATTTATTCATTCATTTATTTATTCATTTATTTATTCATTTATTCATTTATTCATTTATTTATTCATTCATTTATTTATTTTAACATAATGTATCATGACATTATATAGCACAAGTCAGCAGTCTGTAACAGTACATAGCGTAACTGAAGAACACATGTCAAACAAGGGATTTTTTTTTGTAGGAGAAATTCAAATAGAATGGGCAAAAATAAAATGCAAATCAATATGACCACTGTGTGCACCTGTATTTACTCGGGCACAGGTGTACAAGTGCATCAGAGTATGAAGAGTGGGCAGCTTTTGCTTAATGACGCTCTCTTCCATCCAAAATTTACATCATTTCTTTGTTGATTCCTTGGAGGAATTTGGAAAAGGAACTTGGCTTGCAAGTGGGTAACTGCTTTATGTCAGCCTGTGGGGTTTGTGTTGATGTGTGTGTTTGTTTGTTCGTGTGTATAATTTGCTTTTGTTAGTTATTGTTTAAACATAGGGCAGTGTGTGCTGTTTACACAAAATCACAGAACTTATGAACTCAGTTCACTGCTGCTACATTCTGTCACAAACAAGCTATGGTGGATTTTTTTTAAGGCATGTTTATTTCTGCATTTTTATGATTGAATGCTTTACTAACCATTTATAAAAAGATTCTTCACATACCACATGGGAGAATTGTATCACAGGTGTGCCCAGAACAATCGGATGTTTGTCTCACACCTAATTCTGTTACTTGAAATTGTCAATTGCAACAGGGAGGTGCTAGAAGAAGGAGAGGCAACTGAAGCTCTCCTTTGAAGTCATGCGCGGCACCGCCGAGAAGTTATGCGTTCAACTACAGGTGTTACCCATGTGCTTTGACAAAAGAGAGCATCAATAATCGGGACTAGCGCTCTCATATCTAGAAATATTTGCTCCTACTGCAATTCGCTCTCTCTTTCAATGTGATGGCAACAATGAATTTTGTACCTTGAATTGGAGCAGCGAATCAAAATGCATTGTAAAACTCACAATTTTAACAGCGAATAGTTTAAAAACACGCTGGAACACGCTTTAACGGAGTACTTTATTTGAAAGATCAAAATATCCCCTTATTAACAGATAGAAAATTAACATGCGGAAATGTGCGCATTATAGAAAAATTTAGGTTTTTAAGAAGGCCTAATTTTTATTTCCTTTCGATTTGCGAATTACGAAGAAACTAGAAATATATGTTAATAATATTGAATTCTTTCCTAAACTATTCTAAATCAATTCGAGTATTTCATTTAAAATTTTGCGGTGAAATAAAGCTTGTAATTCAACGAAAGGTGAAATGCGTTCTTCGTCTCCGAACTTCGTCTTGCAACTAGAGCGGTGCCGAGCATGACTTCAAAGCGTAATGGAATGCTAGACATCCCATTGTAACGCCTTGAACCCAAACATGTGTTTGCATGAATTACGAAGAGTTGCCACTCCATCTCTTTAACACCTCCCTGATTGCAATATGCTGTCACACCTAATTCTCTCTTGCTGGAAACAACAGAACTACAGTGTATGTATGTAATGTGAAAAAGGAGAATTTGAAGACTGCCAAATTAGCACTTATTATTATCATTTTCTTTTTTAGCTTTAGAGTTTAGAAGGCAGGTGTGCTGCTTGAATTGCATTGCAGATAGAATGGTCTTTTGTCTGTACAGCATATCATAATATGTGTTTACACTGAACTTCACTGAATCTGTTTGATGCCAGGAATATGTTTCCCCCTCCCCCTCCCTGGTTTCAGAAGCTTGTTTTCTGCTTGTACATAGTTGGTAACACACTGCACTTATAAAATACTTTGACAGTATCAGAGTGGTACTGTATACACCGAGTATTTCGCGAGGTTTTTATTTTTCGCGAATTTCGCGAGTCAGGTGCTATTCGCGAAATTAAAGACACGCCAAAATATTGACTCTGATCCCGATGTGGATGTGAGTGACGTACGTGTGTACATTTCTCCGTTCAGTACAGGACTCCACAATCGCGAATTTAACCACTCGCAAAATCATCGGGAATTCCCGATCCGCGAAAATTTAGACTCACGAAATATATGGCGTATGCAGTACTTACCACTGATTCTTGCAATGACCAAAGAACAATTCCCCCTTAAATCCAAGGACCCATGCTATGTCTTTTACTTCTTTAGGGATGTGATATATTTTTGAATGCAGAACAAGGTCACTTATACTTCAAGCTTTCTGTTAGCCCAACGTCCCCTGACTCCCCCAAG
This sequence comes from Diadema setosum, assembly GCF_964275005.1. NCBI lineage: Eukaryota > Metazoa > Echinodermata > Echinoidea > Diadematoida > Diadematidae > Diadema > Diadema setosum. The sequence goes on along the minus strand of NC_092704.1, from coordinate 24,392,438 downwards.
ATATCCCCCTCCCCCCCCCCCCCAAAAAAGTAGTCTTTTACCATTCGTGTGCTTTAACCCGTTGATGACGGACTGATTTTGCTATAACGCGCATTTCCCATAGACACCTGCCTGAGTATTCTTGGGACTCGTCCTCAGCGGGTTAATCACTCATTTTGGCACAGAAAGTCCTGTAGGGTTGTACACATTTTCTTAAGTCCTGGCACAGAAAGGGTTAACATGTATACCTATACCTGGCTCGTGCAGTAAATGGTTTTAATCCTTGTTCTACCAACAACTAAAGCCATGATTGCATAAATCTAGGCTGTGAAGTTGGGTGCTGTTCGTTATTCCGAAGGTTCGCTATTCCAAAGGGTCATTATTCCGAAGGGTCGTTAATCCGAAACACGCAAATTCCCTATACCTAGAGGTTCGTTAATCCGAAAATGAAAAAGGGTTCGTTAATCCGAAAATACGTGGCGTTATTCCGAAGGTTCGTTACTCCGAAGATTGGTTAATCCGAAAATGAAATTCGGAACAATGAACCTTCGGAATAACGAATCTTAGGAATAAAGAGCCTTCGGAATAATGAACCTTCGGAATAACGAGCTGTAACCGTGAAGTTATGTCTCTTTGAAAGTTCAAGAGGAAAGTTGAAAGCAAGAAGCTTAATAACAAACAGCTAGTGCAAGGAATTACATCACACTATAGTGTGTATATAAAAACCTATTGCTCATGAAGCCTCACAGAAACCATACAGGTCATTTAGAAGTAAAGAGGTCAAGATTTAAGTCTAAAGGTGAATGTGGCAAAGCCTTCAAGCAAAAAGAGTATAGATGAAAAGTTTGAACACCTTGGTGCTTTGCAGGTGGTGTCTCTTTTAATCAAGCAGGTTCGAAAAGAAACAAATTGTAAAGGTGAATTATAAGGAAACTCAAGAGTCTTTTACAAAATTGCATGCAGGATTAGCTGTAGTAAGGATCCAAGACTAACTGGGTCAAGCCTATCAGAACAAAGGTTCTTCAAATAAGGTCCTTAGAGGAACTAGGATGTCAACGTCCTGATGAAGTCACATAATGATGCAGAACAGAGTTTGATTTGATAAGAATCTTTAAAGGAAAAAGGCTATCCTGATTTTATGGTACTTTGTATGAAAACACTAACAGAAAAATCAGAGAAGTACTTCAGTGACAGCAAAACAAAAGAATACCTTTATGTAAAAGTTGCAGTTCGTACAGTAATCTGTTCTCATGCATTAGCTTACCACTCATATATAGTGTTGCTAGTAAAGTCTTGCAACAAGTTGTGATGTGGTTCAATATTGATACTGAAAGAAAAGTATTCATTAGACCAATTTGCTGATGTATGAAGTGATCATATACTTTGTTCACAGGGCAATCTTTGAATTGTTCTTAGAATTAGTCAGTTACATAAGGCTTGCCCAATGTAGCAACAGCTAAATAATCATACAGCTGGGAGAGACTTTATGTCATAGAAATTGAGTAAGAAGGAGAGAGTGCAGTATAGTACCCAGACTTACAGGACAGAAACATCGATCAATATGAAAACATGATTAGTAAACCAGGCATTTGCTCATCATGCAGACCTGTTTGACATCTGTTTTTCTCGCTGGCGCATCAGACTTTCCTTCAGAGAACAGACGGGATTGATGGGTCCTTTTGCTTTACCGACCGTTTCCACTTAAATCCCAGAATAGCTTTGGTAACAATTAGTTTTCAGAGAAAACTGACAAAATATTTGTTCCGTGTAATATTCTATTGAGTCTCCCAGTCCATTTATTCTTGATCACCTTAAATGAAATCAAAGTTCTCCTGAGCAAATATGCCTAAACGGTACTGCGGAGATGGGCAAATGTGACTTCTGAAAGTTAATCCCACTGATAAAAAACAAATAAAATAATAATGTCAGAATTCTAGTTTCTAGTTTTTCATTCACTTTCATTCTCTTGTTTTCATGTTTTATGATTTTTTTGAAATGTGTTTTATTGGAATAAAAAACAAATCAATACATACATGAACATGTAAATAAGAACAATCATCGGGAAAATGAGAGATATAAAGAAAGGAAAAAAAAAAGGCAGCACTACCCATGTAATAGCAAATAGTTCTAGATGTGCTTTAAAAGCAGTCACTTTGCCTCATACAAGATATATTCTATGTATAACAAATATGATACGATATATATTCTTAAAGAAAATTAAAAGTAGATAACAGAAAAATAACATAGATTATAAATTTGTGTTACGTACAATTGATAAGAGGAAATAATTATAAAATGCCAAGAGATGTTTTATTATTAATTTCCATGCACACTCTTCATTTATTTCTGCCATGCAGTTACAAAAGGAAAGCTTCACATTTTGTCTTATCTCATCAAGCTGTACCCCATTGGGTTTGAACCTTTCACACTTGTTTGTAAACTATTTGGTAAACATCTTCAGAAATGAACAGGTGCGCAGGTCAGTGGCCTGTGCAACAGGTGCATCAAATTCCAGAAATGTACAATTATGTACTCTATAGCCTGTCAACAGAGTTGCCCTACCCTGACCCTGAGGCTTTTAAAGGTGAGATCCTCCAAATGCTTACTGTACATGTAGCTGTCAGCTATCATAAGCAATTTCAGCATGTGACTATGCTGTTTTGACCTTGTAAAATTCTGCATATTAGTAATTTTTTTAATGAATATAGTGTGTGCTTCTATGCCAAAAAGCCCACAGTTAGTAATTTTCATAAGAATGATTAGTAGATTGTATAAAGACATGTTGGCAGTTATTCAATGCTAGAAGGCTGAAGACAGGTTTGAATTTTCATGATAATTTTCTTTTTCAATGTTTTCAGAGTTCTCTAAAAAATTGAAGAGTTTGCCAGACAGAATGTATATTTGATCAACTGTTGTTCCGCTGTTCAATTTTGGTCTCTTTCTTTTTGATAGTAATTTTAGGTTTGTAGCGAAAGTATTTTGTCTTGCATAATTTTTGCTGTACAAGTGGTATAGGCCTATATTTCATATTGAAGTTTGGCAAAGCACTGTGCTTTAGGCTTGAATCTTCTCTACTTTCATGTTCATCTGCCGCCGAGCATTGGTACCTGTTGTCGATTTGTGCAGTAATGATTAGATTTCAGGCACTGATGTCGGTACGTCTGAGTTGCAGAAGTCCGCAATCAGTTGTATGAATGTGGCTGTTTGTCCGTTGCCATGGTAATGTGACCTTTAGCTTCACCCCAACTTAGTAATTCTACCTTATGCCTTTGTGGCTTTACGTCACATACTTCATGTTGATTGCCTCAGCGAAAAATAACAGCGTAATAAGCTGCCATGGAGTTTATGTGTATTCAGTGGTAAGTTTATAAATATATGATGCAATCATGTAACAGCACATCAGTATTTTCTGTGGTTTTGAAATGTGTTGAATAACATATTGATGATATCTCATTTTTAGTGTCATATACCATACCAGCATAAGGTTTGTTATGACTTTATCTAAATGTATATATGTATATTTGAAGGAGCAAAGTGTAAAAATAAGAGGGTTGATTGCATCGTTTGAATGAATTATCACTCATTTGTGCCAGGTTTTGCTGCTTTTTGCAAAGAAGGTTCAGTTCAAAATCATAACCAGTTTAAGAGAAGAAAAGGGGCAAAAATATCTGTAGTGACAACTGGAAATGTTTAGATGTCAATGAAATACACGAAACATTATCAACTTTGTGTCTTTATTTTAAAAGGTATTCACCTTTTTTTCTCTCCTTGTTCCATCCACATGGTCCTGATAGTATTGCATAATGATAAATTATAGAATACTGTAAAAGTGGAAATTTTCGTGCATTTCTCACAACCCGAAACCAGTGCGAAAATAAAAGCATGCAAATATTTTTATTTGCTATGTGTTCCAGCAGTTGATGACTTGATTCCGCGGAATTAAAAACACATGAAACTCTTCTTACCCCGCCAAGCGCAAAAAATTAGTCTCGCGAAAATATCCACTTTTACAGTATAATAAATGAGTTGCCTATTGTGCCCTTAAGCTTAATCTTGCCACCCACCTTCATGCCAGTTGATGTAAAATGTGTGAAATAGAACAACAAGGATGGTGATCATTCTTTTGATTGGTTGGATGCTTGTAGTCTTATCTTCACACTCTAGTTCACACAAGACTTTAATGGGGGTGCAGTGAAGAGACAATGACATAATACTGCAGAGTGGAATGCTGTCTACAAATTGGCGAGAGGGCCATGGGCGTAGACTACAGATACTGTCTGCATGTGCCTTTTGTGATAGACAGTCTAAAAAAGATCTGTGGTTTGGGTGTTTTTTGAGCAGTGTTTCTAGAACACTATTGTGGCATCTTTCATTAGGGAGACAAGCTCTGGCTGTGTCTTGTACTATAAAATAGGCCCTCTTCTGCAGCCTGAATTTTAAACAACCTTCTCAGCTACTTCAATTCCTAATAAAGAAGCAGCAACAAAAGGATTTTGCTCTCCCAGTTACAAGTTGCCGGAAGCTGTGTTTGACATTTTGGACAGTTTTTCAGGACTTTCTGCTCAGGAAAAAAAAAAAATCAGCAAGATGTCGTGTCTTCCCTCTATGTCTCCGCTGAAAAAGGTTAGAAAAACTGTTTCCAATATTTTTGTATATCCTGTAGCTTTAAAAGATGAGTATTAGTTACTTCATTTTCATCGAGACAATGCACATGACTTGATTCACTGTTGAGTCGCGCACATTGTTATATGTTAGGCAAGAAATGCGGATATAATTTTATTTGTTGTGAAGGGGAAACATTTTGAGTTACATACAATTTCATTTTGTTTGATGTGAATCCAATTCTGAATTGATTTCGGATGACTGCTCTGTCAATTCGTATTATGAATCATAGATTGGAAAACACTTGAAAAGCAGCTTCAATTATAAAAAAAAAAACAAAAAGCAACCCACAAAGCAATGTTCTATGCATCATCCTTGCTTGAAATTGAAATGCCAATATTGATCTGCTAGATTTACTTGAAGGAAATTGGAAACGAAGTCTCTCCATGTATCAATGCTGGATGCTTTATCCAAACTGAATGATAGTGCATCTGTTTATCACATGTGTTGACAGGCGCAGTGTCTGAAACAAGACAAAAAAAGCTTATCTGTCAGTTATTTGTTGATTTAATCTCAAAAAGCTTGTGTGAGAGGTCTGCATGTACCGTCCATTGAAAATTGATTGAAAAATAAACCCCTGTTTATATCAATGAATTTGAATAGGGATAAGTGTAGAATAATGTTCAATTTTAGAAATCGTTGTAGGATAGGATTTGTCTGAGGGATTAAGGGGCAGGCACCTGTATTGGTTACCTTCACTTCAGGTGGAGGGTCTACAAGAGGCTCATTGTAAATAACTTATTTATTCATAGTTCCCTATGCACCCTACATTTTTTATGTTGTATCTCCAACAACAAGAGAAAGAATGATGTTCTCTTTGTGCTAGCATTGACAATGTGCTAGAATTAATGAATTAAAAAGAACTTCAGTGAAACGTCTTGAAACTGTTTGCAAAGGCTTCCAACTATTTTGTAACTTTTAATGCTTGCAGCTCTTCAAAAATATATATATATATATTCACAACAAAATTTTGAACATGTTCAGAATTTTATGTTGCAACAGGAAGAATTGTTTTGGATAATTAAAAAAAATGGTTTGGGAACTTGATTAGAATACAACTATTTACAAATCTTGACAAAACTCCAAAAGTTGCTGTATTTGCAAGCATTTGTCACTGTCTGTGAGTGAGATACCCCCTGTAGAAGGGCATGAGAAATAAGAAAATCAAGTAAAATTTTTTTTTTTAGAATAAATGGTACATGTTGCATCATTTCTGAGCATCAAAGTAGTCTTGGGCATTACAAATGTTTTCTTGTGTAACAAGATGATAGTACCTTGTGAGAGATTTCAGTTTTTCCAATTCCAATATGTTTTCATATTTCTGAAGAAAATAACATGAGAAATACAATTATTCATATACAAAAGTTAAAGTAGGCGAATCACTTACATGATTGTGCAAACTTCCATGATAAGAAAAGAAATGTAATGGTCAATTTACAGTCATATTGGTGACTACAATCTTGCAAAGTATGAGAAATATGATGGGGCCTACATAAAAGCAAGCTTGCTAATCATGGGCCCAAATATACACTGGGATGTATAGGTAAATATTGAATATGGATAACTATTTAGACCAAAAAGTTTGAGTAAAACGCCATGTTGCCAATCTGCTTAAATTAGAAATGATATCTTTGACAGTGTGGAGTTGATTATTGTGTGGCAGGAGCACATACCTACTGTAAAACACAATATTTTTATGGCACGAAATTTTTGTTAATTGGAGCCGGCAGCCTTCTACGCTGCATGAAATTTTTGCGAGTTGCATATAGTGTAGACAAGAACTTTAACATGCATATAAATTTTGCAAATCTTGGCTCTCGCAAAATTCACGAAAGTAAAATTCACGCGAACATTCCCTGTGTTGTTACTGTACCTCTATTCCACCTTATTTCCTTCGCTGAGGAGCCAGAGTGCACTATTAATAGTTTATCATGATTATTACCGTCACAGCTGCTGGTTTTTTTTTTTGTTGTATGTTTTCATTCCATTTCTTGTTTGTGTATGGATTGGGTGGGAACAGGGAAAATATTGGGGTGAAATTTATCTTGCATGGTGTAAGGTCAGAATGAGAAGTAAACAATTAGTATGGGATATTGGTAAGCAGAAAAGAGCTACACTTTTATATGAGTAAATGCCATATGTGAGGAATTTATCCTGTAAAAATTTATATCATTGACAGACATCAAGGTAAACAACCTCACTGGTAGAAGAGGTAGAAGATGAAATAGAAATGATGAAAGTAATAGAGAGAGATCATTTTTCTTATTTGAAAATAAACCCCTGCAGTATTGTGCTTTCAGCAGTAATGGCTATGGATACAGTGGAGCATTTTCACATGAAAATAAACCCCAAGCATACACAGCATAAACCCAATCTAATGTCAACAAACGACTGATAGAAATATTTTTTGCACATCTCTCTCTCTCTCTGTTTTCTATTTCCCTGATATTCCATGCTTATCAATATCAGCCTTAGGGGAAAAGAGAGAGAGGGGAAAAAAAAAACAGGCTGGGAGATTGGTATGTAATCCATTAGACTGCCATGTTGATGACTTGATTAGTTTTGGAGGAGGTGTCGAGTTTCATGTGGCCGGGCGTGCTTAATTTGCTCTCTGCTGCCCGGCCGCATCGGGCAGTGTGAGCCCCGGGATGCGGCGTGTTGAAAACTGACCCTGTCTACTGAGGATGTAAACATGTTACACTGTATTGTCCAGATTTGTTGCTTCCCCACCCCCCCCCCCCTTCTCTTTCTCTTTAGATTTTTGGTACGTTGCCATGGCAATAGCCACAGAGTTGAAAGAATAGCACATAATGTCCATTTGTCTAAATATCCAGCTCTCTCTTTGTGTCAAATTTGTTTATGGGAACCTTCGAATGTGTTTTAATGAAGAGGGAATGAAATGGATTTTTACAGTAATCTGTTATAATGGAGCATGTAGGTGCATTTATTTCATTTTTTCAGAAGATACAATGCAGGTACTGTAAAAGTGGATATTTTCGCGCGACTAATTTTTCGCGCTTGGCCGGGTAAGAAGAGTTTTGCGTGTTTTTAATTCCGCGGAATCAAGACATCATGCATAGGAACATATGGCAAGCAAACATATTCGCGTGCTTTTATTTTCGCGCTAGTTTCTGGTTGCGCGAAATGCGCGAAAATTTCCACTTTTACAGTACTGGGCAATGAGTGTGTGTGTGTGTGTGTCTGTGTGTGTGTCTGTGTGTGTGTCTGTCTGTCTGTCTGTCTGTGTGTCAGAGGAAAAAGGCAAAACAGATAGACGTCTAATAAAAAGAGGAAAGAGATCTACCATATGTTTTCTATGTAGTACAGAAACAGTATTGATGAGAACAGCTTGGCATCTAAAGGCTTCCAAACTACGGTCGACCCCACAATAATGAGACAGCTTAAGATTTGACAGTGAACTCCACAAGTTTGTTCTTACCCAAGCTTGTCAAGGAAACGGATACCTTTTTAGTGTGTCTGAGAAAAATCAGACTTTCTTTTTGTTTTCTAGGGTGTTTGCTTTTGCGTGCTAGTTTTTTTCATCCAGTTAGACAAGGTTCCAGGTTACTTGGCATTGACTGTGTCTGGTAATTAGGGTGCCTACTATTATTAGTAGTAATGACAGGTTAGTGTGTGGGTGAAAGTAATGAATAGCGCTCATTCTCAAAGGCTTGGGACGGAGGGGGAGGGGGGGAATGTGAGACTTGAACCAGACATACTGTATGTAAATAAGCTTAAAAAAAGGTTTAATTTTGTGATGTAGATAATGTTAATGGAAAAAGAGAAGAAAGAAAAAGGAGGAGATGGAAAAGACAAAGAATGAATAGGACAAGAGAAATATTTGAACAGGAAAGAAGAAGATAAATGGTACAGGAGGACTGAAATAGTGGAACTAACTGTAGTTTGAAAATACACTGCAATTTTTTAGTGTCAAATACAGTGTATGTTAAAGGTCCAGTTTACCTTTGGGAGCAGTGATTTCAAAAATGTTCAAGATATCAAATTTGATGCATATGTGTAGGTCTGTTGTATCATAAAACATCCTCCCATATGAAATATTTGCAATAAAACCTAAAATATAAGGAAATATCAGGGTTTTTCTCAATAAACTGTAACTGTATACAGTTTAGTCTGGAAACATTTTTATTATAACTATTGTTCACATTTCGTGTATTTAACAACACTTAACATCGATTATACAGATTCAAATTTTGACAGTGGTTGTTTCTATCCCTAACTCACATTTTAGAACTATTTTAAAGCACTAATGCTTTCATCTGCAAATGGTAAATTATGCCTTTAAAAGACATCTTTGTACCTTGTTGATCACTTTTTGCATGTACCAAATAAGACAGGGTTTGTATAATGTGTGCTCTTAAAACAACTTGCTTGTACCTGCTGCAAAAAAAAAAATAAATAAATAAGATGATGATAAATAATCATTAATTTTGTTTCTTATGCAATTTCCTTGTTTGCCAGGACAGCAATGAAAACGACTTAGTGACTGTGACTTGTAGGCCTTACTTCTGTAGAGTGTATCGGCTAGCTTTTGTTTGCTTGACCACTTGACCAGAGTTTCACCCTACTCTTTAGGAGATAGAAGTGAAATGGGTTCTGTTATGTGTAAGGTTATAATGCTCCTTCATGCGGGACTAATGGCTCTAAAGGACAAGTTCACCTTCATATGTGATACGTAAGGATTGTCTTCTCCATTAAGCGATGGCGGCACTAAAACTTTAAGTATTCATAACTTTTGAACAGATCATCCAATTTTCCTCAAACTTTCACTTATGTGTTCTACTGATATTGCTGCATTCTCTCAATCCTTATGTATATGAAGGTAGACTTGTCCTTTAAGTCTTTCCCCAAAATACTCGGCAGTGAAGATAAAGTGCCTTGCCATAGGGCACTACAGCCAGGCTACGACTGGATTATTCAGTCATTTCTTTGAATGTTTTTTTATCAGAGGGGGAAATTTTGATCAATACTCATTTTTTTTTTTAGCTTTGGAAATAATCAATTTTTAAAGCAGGCAGACCATAATTATAAAAAACAAACAAACAATGATCCCCACCATCCCCTTCTCCTCCCCTCCCCCTTCTCCTCCCCTCCCCCCCCCCCCCCCCCGATTCTTGTATGGGTCCCTCTGGAAGATTGCAAATATTCCAAAGCGTAGCAGTACAAAATATGGAGTGACTCCTTGTCTGCTTAAAGAAGTGTATTAAGGGGGACGGAGTAATGGAAGTACGGTTACCCCATTCCATGCATCCATATGCTCCACGTAAGCACAAGTGCACTGTCAATATAATGAGGACTTGTTCTCATTTCTTACTGTCTGCAGTGAAGTCTTGATCCCAGATTATACTTACCCAATATTTCTAAGCTTTCCCTGGGGGTTCTTTATGCAATGTGCAGTTCTCTATGTGTGCGTGGGATTGTAAGGTACAAGCTTGATCAAGTTATTGTATTTGGGAAGAATTCCAAGTGTTTTAGGACTTCTTATAGGATACTTATATGTACTGAATCATCAAGTCCCACAGAATTTTTCAGCAGAAATCATCTCATCAAATTAATGCCTGAATTACACTCCATTACACTACAAAATCAACCTCGTTTTTAAAAATTTATATTGCAACATGATACAAAAACCATTGATTCTTGTGTGTGGATGAAAAAAAAAAAGAAAAAAAACCCCAAAACCCACCTGCCAATTCTCATGATAATGTGTCATAATGCTCAAGTCAGTCCATCTTAATGTTTTTGTGTGAAATCCTCAAGATAATTCTTGCTATCGCATATAAAGGCGGATTATGTTTAGTCGCTAGCTCTCAGATGAAATGCCAATTCATTTCATGCCAATATAGGCAGGTGTAAACTCCTTTATTTTTGCTGTAATTTGATTTCTTCACCTGTTAGAGGCCATTTGGTTTATCTCTTTTCTTGGACTCAATTTCGAAGTCTTTAAAAAAACTCGAAAGGTTCTTCATCTTCTTTAACTTTGAGAACGTGAGAAATTCTTGTTATACTATCACATGGGTGACACTGTTGTAAACTGAAACCACATATGGCTTTAGGAACAAGAGAAGAATGCAGTGATGTCATTGTTTTATTAAGGTTCATTTCTGTTTCATACAATGCTCCTCTTTTATGAAAGCTCCAAATATCCCCCCCCCCCCCCTTCTTTCATCTCGACCAGTTACCCCTCTGTAGCAGTTCACGCCCTCGCACAAGACAGGTTGTGAAAAACCAGGACATAGTTATCGAAGTCTGCATCAAGGCCGTATAACACGTCTTGAGAATGAACTCCTGCCAGGAGAAAGGTTTGTGGGGGAGGGGGGAGAGGATACCGGAGGAGGATTGAGGAGGGGGAGGTGGGGGAAGAGGGGGAAGGAGGGAGAGAGGGAAAAGGGGGGAGGGGGACACTACCGGTGGAAGCATGCTCTGTCATTCCCCTTGGTTGCATCTGTATGCCCCTGTGAACACACCCATGTTTATGTCATCTTGCAGATGTGTGTGGGCATTTTGCCGTCTACATCATCTTCATGCTCGCAGCTCAGGAGCGGCCGCACATCAGTCAGTCAGTCGCTGGCCAAACAGTTTTGATAAAGTAGCCGCATTAGCCTCTCCTTATCCAATAAAAATATATCGTCTGCATTTGCCCAGCGATTATTTCTTGTGCTTTGCTCCCCGTGTGTGAACTTTCATCCACAGTGCAGCAGGGAGCTGGAGCTGTTTGCCTGAGTGCAGCTGTATAATGATATTAGTCTCTCGGAGGTGAGGTGAGGGAGAAATTTTTGTTATTTCCTTCCCCAAGGACACCGCATTGACTGGACAATTTGTGCAATCACGGCCAGGGATGGATGGAGGGATCGCCTTGAACGTGATTTCTTGACTTGCCGCGGCTTCTCGTTCACGGTATGCATCCAGGGGGAAGAGTGTCGTGACTGGTATGTCTTGGATGTATTACCGGCAGCTACCCTCCACAGGTAGATTCAACAATGGTTGGTTTTCATTGTTCGATCTCCCATTCAGGTGCGCCTCTGTTGTGGTCGCTTCTTTTAAGTTATTTCTAAGCTGGAGGTGTCGTAAGTTCCAAGAGAACGTCTGTCTCAATGTTCTAGTATGTTGACTGCGTATTTGGAAGAGTAGTGCTTTTTCTTTTAATAATTGCATCTATGTGTCACATGATTATGCATCCATTGTTCATCAGAAAGGAAGGATGGTCGGCTGTATCATACGGATGTAGATTCAGTGTGTACTCAATCAAGTTTGTCTTTCTGTGGTTTTGATGAGGGATGGTTTTGGGGAAGCTAACAGCGGAGTTAAACAGCTTTTGTTAATATACTCTTTGTCTTCACTCCAGTGATTTGATTTTGAGGACTTGATACATGTGATTGGTTTTCTTGAAAGTATTATGACAGACTTTGTTTGCTAGCAGCGCCTAATATTTGGAGTCATGAAATTGCAGGAATTTGTCAGTGACAAGGCAAAAAAGATGGTGCCATTATGATCATTTCATGTGATATTTAAACTGTACTCGTGTTGAGAAAGAGCAAATATGGGCCTTATCAACCATAATTGTGCAGCAGAAACTGGAATGTATCTTATATCGACTTGCGATCTTTCCCTGTAATTGTAACTTACAAGCATTGTGAGACTGTCACTTTTTGGACAATAACTACAGTAAATAACCACAGATATTCTTGAATTTTACTCTTGAATTGACGTTCATGTACATGTGCATTGATGCATCTTTTAAAGTACATTGTCTGACAATCTAAATTTTGTCTACACATTGCTCTGTCAGCATCAGAATGATGGATAAGTTTTTATTTTGGCTTTCCCTCATTGAAAAATGAGCGACATTGAAGACCTGGTAGCATGTCTTTTGATCACCTGAAGAGAAACCAGTTTAGGATTTCAAGAATTATTTTTTTTTTCCTTCCAAGATTAATTTCAAGAGCCTGAAAGGATGTCATAGATATTCAATGTTGCTCAAAAAATTTGAAAGCCTGAAGGCACTATTTCGCAGTGTTTCCAATCTGTCAAATCTGGGACGCACACAGTTCTACATGACTCCCATTGCTATTGCTTTCATGTAAAAACTGAAGCTGTGAAAAACTATGGCTGAAGTAATGGTAAAAATACTGCATTGTTTGGAAAAGAAAAAAAGTCTGTTTTTGACCCAGATGTACCTTTGATATGCATTTTTTTTTTTTTTTTTTGCGGGGGGCGGGGGTTAAAACATCTGAATGAACTAATTATCTGAAAAATTATGGCATAAGTTTTACAAATATTCTTATGCTCAGGTAAACTGTTGCATGCTTTGATTTGAGTGTTCCTTCACCTATTTTGATTTCAGTTTCCAACTCTGTTAGCAAAGTGTGATCATTACATTTCTAAGGATGACACCACCACAATTTTAGACAGTGCTTTACAACCGTATTACTGCTTTGGGAATGAATTGCCAGAACTATTGTTAGAACCCCTCCCCCCCCCCCCCCCCCAAAAAAAAAAAAAAAAAGAAAAAGAAAAAAGACAAAGCACGGATTTGCTGGATCATCAGTACAGTACGTTCAGTGTTTTTAAGTGTTGGAAGCAAAATTTTGTTTTAGCAAGTGCTGACTTCTGTAAGGTGTATGTATTCTGACTTCATGCTAGATTTACAATAGATTCATGGTTTTGTTGAAATCAAGAGTCAATACCTTGGACTTCCTTAAAGTATGGTGAACGAGACATCAAAATCAAGAAAATCATATTAAAAAAGGTGTCAAAGCAGAGGGAAATGTCTCCTAAAACAGATAATTAATGTGACTTATTAAAAGATATTCGCGCCACTGAGAAATCGCGAGTTAAAACTGACTGATTTGCTTCACCGATATTAGCTCCGGAACAGCTGTCTTTTTCGAGCCCTAAAATATGACGTCACGAAATGAACAAAACCCTTTACGTGTGCAGCGGGACATCGAGGCCACCATTCATAAAGCACGTATTTCTTGGTGGGCGGATGCAGTATCTGGCCTGTCTTTAGTCGCCTCTGCTTTCTCGGCTGAGACATTAAAACGTCCAAATTTCCCTTATAGTGTACGGAAAGACTTTGAGTTTGACATCGAGAGTGAATTGAGTGATGACAGTGACAATGACACTGATAGTGACAGTGGCAAAGTCGGAACGGTAGAAGAAGCGATTGAGAGGCGACGGATATGGATGGCCGCCGATGACACAACTCGTTTGGGACATACATGGAAACGGGCACACTGCCTGTCCATACGTATGCCCCAAACGAACCACGTCCGCAACGGCCCTCCATAGACGGAGCCCACTGTGTGGATGGAGTGGTAGCACAGCGCACATTTCATGACGTCATAATTTTGGTCAACAAAATTTTCGCTGTCAGATCGGGTTCTGGTGGTCTAAAAGAGTCTTAAAACATCTCTCTATCGTTCTGGAGACGTTTTTACCTTCTGAAAGTTAATTATTCATATTCCTAGAGACTTAAGCTTTCCAGGAATGTATAAATCACCTTGTTTATGAATATCGTCCTTTTTTTTCTCGTTCACCATACTTTAAAGCCTTATGATGTGAAATCCACTTGGTGTCTTTTGAAAAAGCTAAGATGCTGCCTTTACAGATGTCATGTATCAGCAACTATCTCTGAAAAAAATAAAAATATTGAGGTACTTGTGGAGGAGAAATTGGACTCATTTAAGACTTTATTGATTGGTATTGATTTTTCATTTCAGATAAAGACTACTATAACTGCTTGTAGTTGCCTTGTGGCGGTTAAAATGACAGCACTTATAAGAAATAGTGATGGATCTATATGCTGCTAGTTAAAATGGGGGTGGGATGGGGCAGGAGATCAAGTTATTTAGGTTTCCATGACGGCAAGCACGTCATGTACAGCTTATCTTTTGTAATGTCCCGTCACTTGTCAACAGCCGTCAACAGTTACCATAGCTTCAACAGAGATTTGTGTTTACAGATAAACAAAGCATTCCTCTCAATAAGTGGTGAGATTAACAATCGCTGCATTCACATGTAGTTGTTATCGGGTTTCTCATCGTGATGCGAATATCGATCTCATATTTACCACCGTTCACATGCAGCATAGACAAAAACAAAAACAAACAACCCAACAAATCATTTGGCTGCCAGTAAAGTTCAGGGAATGTCCAGACTGGAGATGCCTAAACAATGACCAGAGTATGATCCTGGACACCCTATAGTGTACACATACCTTGTTCGATGAGTTGCATTATGGGGTTAAAAAACTTGTTTGTTTGTTTGTTTTTTGGCGGCATACCGCATACACTATGCAAGACAAATTATGAGGATTTAAAAAAAAAAGAGAAAATATCAAGATGAGCAACTTTTGTATCATGATGCATTATCATGAGAGTTAGCAGCTGTGTTCGCACAAAAGCTTCAATGGTTCTTGCATCACACTGCAAAATATATAATGTGCTGGAACAGCTAATTTTGTGTGAGAAGGAGTACCAGCAAAACTTGGCATGGGTTTCATTTCATCAAAAAATTATAGACACAGGAACATCTCCCCCCCCCCATTTATGCACTTGATATATCAGATGAAAAGCAAAATTTGAAGCATTCCTGGGAATCATTTAGAATGTATCATTTGGGAGTCTTTTAATGTGTAGCTAAAGCTTTTATTACCAACTGAAATGTACTTTAAAAAGATGAGACATTTCATTAGAAACTCTTTCATATTTTAGGTTCAATTTCATTGGAAAGGGATATGTTTTTTTCCTCATCTTTGGGGATGATGTTTATCTCTTACTTGCTTAAAGTATGGTGAACGAGACATTGAAATCAAGAAAATCATATAAAAGAAGGTGTCAAAGCAGAGGGAAATGTCTCCTAAAACAGATTGTTAATGATACATATTAAAAGATATTCGCGCGAATGAGAAATCGCGAGTTAAAACTGACTGATTTGCTTCACCGATATTCGCTCGGAACAGCCGTCTTTTTCGGGCCCTAAATATGACGTCACGAAATGAACAAAACCCTTTACGAGTGCAGCGGGACATCGAGGCCGCCATTCATAAAGCATGTATTTCTTGGTAAGTGGATGCAATATTTGGCCTGTCTTTAGTCACATCTGCTTTCTCGGCTGAGACATTAAAACGTCAAATTTTTACCTTATATTGTACGGAAAGACTTTGAGTTTGACATCGAGAGTGAATTGAGTGATGACAGTGACAATAACACTGATATTGACAGTGGCAAAGTCAGGGTTGTAAAAGAAGCGAGGGAGAGGCGACGAATATGGAAGGCCGCTGTGGACATAACTCGTTTGGGGCATACATGGAAACAGGCATACGTATGCAACTGCCTCTCCCTGCGTATGCCCCAAACCAACCACGTCCGCAACGGCCCTCCATAGACGGAGCTCACTGTGTGGATGGAGTGCGTAGCACAGCGCACATTTCGTGACGTCATAATTTTGGTCACCAAAATTTTGCCGTCAGAGCGGGTTCAGGTGGTCTAAAAAGGGTCTCAAAACACCATCTCTCCATCGTTCTGGAGATGTTTTTGCATTCTGAAAGCTAGGTATTCATATTCCTAGAGACTTAAGCTTTTCAGAAATGTATAAATTACCTTGTTTATGAATATCAGCCTTTTTTTCTCGTTCACCATACTTTAAGTTTCAAATTACTTGACAAAGCTGTGAGTCTATTCATTGCAATATATTTGCTGCCCACCAAGGTACATTTGAAAACCACAAATGGCACTGGTCAGCAAATACATGCATTAACGTGGATGGTCAGTGGTAACAGTTTTCACCAGTCCTGATTTTTTGACTGTGTGTGTACTTACACAGAGATCAACTATGAAGATCCAATTTATTATAGGGATCCCTGATTACATCCTAACCAAGCCAGCCTTCTTACTCCATGGTATCCCACACTACTGGGTCTTTAGCTATCCTAAATACAGTTCTGGTCGAGGTGAGGATTTAGCTTTTAACGTTTTGCGAGATATTCAGAAACCACTCTATGAGATGTCAAAGAGCATGCAGTTCTAAGGGGTATCAAAAGCTTATTCGATGAAAATCAGTTTTGAAATGGCTGAGATATCCAAAAACAAGGTGAAACAAAGAGATCCTAATAAAGTTGTGGCATGTCGCCTTTTATTATTAGCACTTTTTGGGATATCTCAGCCATTTGAAAACCAATTTTCATAAAATTACATGCTATTTCATATTTCATCAGAGGCTTTTCATTATCTCACTTAGGAATGTTCAAAATATGAATTCCCATCTCAACCAGTACTGTACAGTCCCTTTAACTGCTATTTTAGATGGCTTTGTATCTTATATGTTGCATTTATTATGCATTTATTGTATTCTGTGTTTACATCAGGATATTTCATTCATTTCATATATACTTGCATCATATATATTTCAATGAATTATTGTATGATAGATGAAGAGAAGATTCTGCATTTATGCATTAAATTTTCTTTCTCAATTCTGCAAGCCCCGTCCAAAATGCATTGCAGTCATTCAAAAGGATAAAATGAAATGCAATTCAATTTTTTGTCCCTTGTAGCCTACAATGAATTATTTTCAATTTGTTCAAAGCCTTCGGGACTTCTTGATTTGCAAAATAACAGATGAAAATCCAGGGACCGCAAACTGCATATCTATCACAGATATTAAAAGATAACCGAGATAAAGAGGATTATAGATTGTCCGTTTGTGTTGATCAATTTTAGAATACAGCATGATATCTGATCAGTGGATTGGGAGGAGATTGCTCATCCCCTGGCATTTCTTCTTCCTACGCCTTCCTCCTTTGCTGCATAATGTAAATTCCTCCCGGTTGCCATGGAAATGGATGCTGCCCCACCTGCAGGGCTGGTATACCTTCCATCTGAAGGGGGAAAATAGAGTGAAGGGGAAAATAGTGTGATTTTGCGCCGTGCCCTTCTGTGTAATCACAATAGAGCATTAGATGTCATGCGATGTGGCGAGACATTGTCATTCAGGTTCCTTTTTTTTCTTTCTTTCTTTTTTGATGTCGTGGTTAGAATGAGGTTTGATATACATCACGCATCTCAGTTTCATTTATTCTCTCAAGACCCATCCATTGAGAGATGGTTCTTCAATTCTGTTTGTGTGCGTGTCTCTCTCCCCCAATATTCTTCACTTGAAAAGCTTCCAGTGCCTAGAATTGGTGACCTGAAATCAGCCAATTGCCAATCAGTGGGAGTATTTGTCAGCGAGGCAGCATAAAGGTTTAGAAATGGAGGGGGTGGGGGACGAATTAAAGCAACAGGGGTGGGTAGGTGAGGGCGAGAGTAATGATGTTGGGACTCTGAAGCAAGGTAATTGGAGTTTAATTCAGTGCCAAGATGTTGACGTATCGTACCGCAAACGGCGTAATGAAACATGGATTGTGCCGTCTCGGTGTGTGTTCTGTAACTCCAAAGTCTAACGCAATGTTTGAAAACGGTTCTGACATCTCATGGTTGTCAAGAAAAGATATCAGGTGGAACAGTAATAGTCCCCTTGACTTTGAGGGGTGGGGTGTAGTCGTCTGTTGGGTTTAGAAATGTTGATAAACAACTTGTGTGATATAATGTGTGTGTATTGTATTTATATATGTGTGTATATATATATATATTTATTTATATATGTGTGTGTGTATATATGTATATATATATATATATATATATATATATACACATATATACATATACACACATATATGTACACATTTATATATGAAGGGTTTGTTCGCAAAAAACGATAAGTCCATATTTGCCAAATGGAAATATTTGCGATTAAAGGTCTAGAAAAATAAAGAGAATAATAAGAAAATGTTTGCTTCTTTTGACCATAACTTCAAAAATGTACCTTTATATGTAGTGACCAATATATCATTTAAAAGGTATTATTTTGTACTTTATAACAGAGACCGTACTTCAAAATCTTCAAAAATGGACTTATCGGTTTTTGCAAACAAACTCTTCATATGTGATAGGCCTATGTAGTGAGATATGAGCAAAAGAATACCCTACTCGGTGCTATAGATTTGCACACATTGTCTGACATCCCCGTTGGCTCTTTCTGATTAAAGTAATCTTCCTGAGATATGAAGACATTGTATGCCCAGAAGGAAGCTGTATCTTGCTAGTACGTCTGACAGCTGTTTGATGTCTGTATCTCAGTGTAGATTACATGCTCTGGGTTAATGGCATTTCATACATCATCCCACTAACCCACGCGCCCCAAGCCAAGCTGTGTACCTCGCCCATTCCTAGGGCCTTGTCGCGTCTGTCAGCGTGTTGGCACCAACAGCACAGGTTTCAAGACGTGCCTAGCCTTATTGCCAGACTGCATCGCATTTATTGTGAGAATCTTTAGCCTGAAAGAACATACACAACAAGTAAGACATGGACTTATTGCTCTCTTTCTACTGAATGTGTCAGAAGTAATATATTTTCATCTCTGTTTACATGACAAAGGTAATGCATATCTGAGGAAATTGATGGAGCAAAGGTTTGGGATGAAGAAAAGAGTTAAAGGGATCGTATAGTTTTGGTTGAGACCTAATTTCAGGTTTTTAGCATTTTTGGGTGAGATAATGAGGAACCTTTTATGAAATATGAACGAGCATGTATTTCTATGAGGAATTCAACATTTATTTGATGAAAATTGGTTTCGAAATGGGTGAGATATCCCCAAAAATGAAAAAAATAAAGTGTGGGACCCACACTTTATTACGATTGCTTTGTTTTAATGCTTTGTTTTGGGATGTTTCAGTCATTCCAAACCCAATTTTCATCAAATAAACTTTGGATTCCTCTTAAAATGGTATGATCAGGTGCTCTATCATAAGTGTTTTCTTGGTATCTCGCAAAAAAGTTAAAAGCCCAATTCTTATCTCCACCAATACTGTACTATCCCTTTAACCTTGGAGCTAGATTAAGATGTGGCTCAGATTGATAAGCGCTGCTGCCCTTTAAGAGGAGTCCGAGTATCCTATTTGACATCATGTTTCCCTGTATATGTGCTTATGTGTGTGTATAATGTGTGTATGTTGGGTGTGGTTGTGTTTGTGTAGAATGTAAAGTGTATTGTGAAGTAGATTTTGCTAGTTTTGTTCCCAAGGTCTACCACAGAGCTTTTTTCCTGTCTCTCTAACTAGGAAGAAATGAAAATCATCAAAAGTACAAGAGCTCTGAGCAACTGCTAACTGTACAATACCTACCTTTCAATAGGCACCCTTGTCACTATTCCAGACTGCTTGTGTCACAGCCAAGTATTTTTTGAATCTACATTTACTATAAATAAACTAGCAATCCGGGCCACGTGTGTGAAAGACATCGACAACAATTTTCAAGAACAGAGGCAGTGTGCTTCAATCTCCTCCACGTCCATTTGCTGGGTTAAACAACTTGTGTTGCCAGGCAACCATTGTCTAAACTGAAACATGCACAATTCCACAGAAAGAAAATAAGAAATTACCTGTCATAGACTGTTGGAGTCTCTGAACTTTTCCACTTTTGCCTAATATAGCAGCTTTAGAATGATTAATCTATGAGTTATTTCTGACACTTTATTCAGGGCAATCCATCATAAAGATAGTAGGGCAGCTGGCTTGTAAAATACAGTTTAGAAAAAGTCTGCTTGGAAGATATCGCTTGAGAATGAGAAGGGTGTTAAGTTGTCTCGAACACTAACATTCTCACCTGACGATATGATGCAGCAAAGAGTGGCGGGGATGAGACATCCAAACACAATACATGTAGTTACATTAAAACACTTAGCAGTGTGTTTGAAGAAAAGAAAAGATTCAAGTCTTTTTCAAAACAAGAGAGACTCTAAAAATTCAGACAGCAGGTGAAACTTTAAAGATAATGACAGCTTCAGTTCTTTTTAAACTGAGATAGTTTTGTTTATAATGCATATTATTCAATTCTACATCAGTTTCTTTCATCAGCTTTGGTATTTGCAACTCTTTTGGGGTGTATCAGGGCATTTACCCTCCCGAAGGCAATTACCCCCCCCCCCCATAAATGCGTGTTAGTGGTAAGGTTAGAGTAAAGATTAGGGTTAGAAGTTTGGGTTAGGGTTAGGATTAGGTTCAGTATTAGGATTAGGATTAGGGCCAGGGGAAGGGTTCGGAGTAATTGCAGATCCCTTTTGGGGTAATGTGGAGGCAAGTCACCTATAACCCTCTATCTGCCTAGGTCCTATCTGTAACTTGCCAAACTTTTTCATCAGCACTCTCCAGTCCATCCAAACTTGACTTTCTTCTTTTAAAAAAAAGTTAATAGCAAGCCCAGTCAAGTGTACCACTTTGCCTCAGTCCAAGGGGAAGGCCATGGTGACGCATTGGGGATTAGGGGAATTAGGGGGATTAGGTAATCTCTTCATTAAAGGTCTAGTTTACCTTTGGGAGCAGTGATTTCAAAAATTTTCAAGATATCATATTTGATGCATATGTGTAGGTCTGTTGTATCATAAAACATCCTACCATATGAAATATTTACAATAAAACCTAAAATATGAGGAGATATCAGGGTTTTTCTCAATAAACCGTAACTGTATACGGTTTAGTCTGGAAAATTTTTTATTATAGCTATTGTTCACATTTTGTGTATTTAACAACACTTAACATCGATTATACGGATTCAAATTTTGACAGTGGTTGTTTCTATCCCTAACTCACATTTTAGAACTATTTTATAGCACTAATGCTTTCATCTGCAAATGGTAAATTATGCCTTTAAAGTCAGTTTCCAGGCATCTGATTTGACTGAATCAACTGAGAAAGCACTTCAGCTTGTGCACCAATCAGCAAACAGAGCACAGTAAGGGTTACAGTTTTCTGTGCTAATGAATCAAATGTGCACAAATTTCACACACAAACCTATGGACAGAAAATAAACACGGCACACAGAGGGTTAAAGGTATTATTTACCAGCTTTAGCGCCTCGAAATATTTCCAAAATGTGAGTCGGGGATAGAAACAAACAATGTAAAAATTTGAATCAGTATAATCAATGGTAAGTATTGTTAAATGTACAGAATGTGAACAATAAGTATAATGAAAATGTTTCTAGACTGAAACGTATACAGTTATGGTTTATTGAGAAAAAAAAGTGATATCTTCTTATATTTTAGGCTTTATTGCAATTTTGTGATACAACTGACCTACACATAAGCATGAAATGTGATATCTCGAACATTTTTTAAATCACTGCTCCCAAAGGTACAGGTAAATTGTGCCTTTTTAAAGAGAGACAGGTGCCTCTCAAGACTATGAAGCAAATCCAAGTGCCTTTTATATCACTGCTGAAGGAACTTCTACGCACTGTCTGCTAAAAGCTTTCAATGTTCTCATAAACTTCTTTGCTCTCTCTCTTGATCAAGCCAGAGTTGAAGTTGATGCTTTGAGAGATGCTTAGTGGTTCCCAGTTGGGTCATGCGTGCTGCATTCGATTCCCAGAAGCCTCGGAAGACTTGTTGTGTTTGTGCATGTGTGCGTTCATGCGTCGTAAGAAATCTAGCATCTAGTAGACAATCGAGACATTTATCGAAGGTGCTGAGATTAGCTCGCTCAGCGCTTTCTCGGCTAGAAATGCCACCAAATGTCAGATGTGTACCTGATTAATTGGTGACTTCGTCCGCATCATCTTGCCCAGTGAAACAAATGTCGTCGTGGCGATGCAGCACTGTCATCTGGGGTCTCCTGCTCCCTGGAGGACAACCACTTCATCTTGATGAGAACACTTGTTGGACACTTCATTTTCTGGAAGATTTATTTGCGACATCGGAAGGGGGGAGGGGTCGGGGCATGATGGAAATAGATGAGGATAGTGCTGTTATACACAGAATGCATTGCGATAGCAATATATCAAACTCGATATCACTTACAGGAAAGGTCAAGGAATGATTCCTCGTTACTGTCTGTTGCACATCACAGTCTGTTTTCATCTATATTTCTTTTCCCCTCCCAATTCCCCATCAAAATTTTAATTTTTGGTCTTTTTTTTACAAGTTTATTTCAAAAATAAAAGTAATTAAAAGCATTGGTTAGAAGTCAAATTTTCTACTGGATTAAAATGAAACTGTTTACATATCCCTAAACTGCCTGTAAAATAGTTGCCTCATGTCTTTATTAGCACAATAAAAGAACATGTTTACATTTGTCAAATAAGATATACGCTGTTATTGAAATTGATTGGTTCAGTTGTGAGTGTATAATGTGCGTGTCTGTATGCTGCTGTATATCCAGTGCATAACGTTACTATTGTAGTTGTCAGCATCTTAC
Organism: Diadema setosum; assembly: GCF_964275005.1. NCBI lineage: Eukaryota > Metazoa > Echinodermata > Echinoidea > Diadematoida > Diadematidae > Diadema > Diadema setosum. Next base: position 24,369,484 of record NC_092704.1, on the reverse strand, counting down.
TTTTTTTTTCAATTATTAGTTTTCAAAGTATGAAATATTGACTGAGATTAGTAGATTGTGATACTAAATCAGTAGTCTTTTGCTGTGTGTTCCAAGTGTTTCCCAGATAGAGAAATATTGTTTGAAAGTCACGCTGTTAGTGCAAATATGACCATCTTACATAATAGCGTGGTGAAGTTTAGATGAATCCTGATAGCACATCTAGTCTTTCTCATTTGTAAGTTTCAGTATATGTCATGAGGGAGTTTTTGTATGCCTCAACCGGAAGGGTGCCGGAGGCATTATTTTTTTCTGTTGTACTCACACACACACACACACACACACAACTCATGACAGTTGTTCAATTCCAAACAGATGGGACAATGCCCCCACCCCCCCCCCCAAAAAAAAGGAGAAAAAATTGTCATCCTTGCATTTCGAAATGCACTGATTTTGTCCCAAACCGATATACCTGCTAGCTATGTAGTCACTTTTACAAACATGCAGTGTGGTACATGGATGTGAGTTGCTGAAGCACGGAAACGCTTGTCATAGCTCTAGACAATCTTGGCATGGTACATGTATGTTCCATGCCAGCATTGCTATCATTAGTCACATAGCTTGAGATTGGACTAGGGCCAGAACTCTACGAGCCCATCTCTTAATCCCGCCCGCAGACCCGAGAGGCCAGACGGGGCCAGATAAAAAGCCATCAAATGTTAAAACAGGATTATGTTTGATTTTTAAAGGTAACAAGGCAGCTTGTATTTGCCTTGTATTCTTTGAAAACAAGTTGGGGCCCTGCTTAAGTCTGATATGTGCCTGGCCATATCAGAAAAGACAATCCTCCTAAAACTAGGCTGTTATATGAATGTGTTAAAGAAGTAAAAAAAAAAAAAAAAAAAAATGTTGTGTGCAGAAAATACAAAACAGCTTTTCAGAGAAGAGTAAAATGATCAGAAGAGTAGATCACATCATTGATTTTTACCTCTCATCTACAGCCACAAACTTATTGTGCTAGTCCCATGTACATGTTTTTTTTTTTTTTTTACAATCTTTGCCTTTAGCATAATGTCAGGATAATTTATGTAGTTTTGCTCTTTAATTTTGCGAGTCGAGTTTATACTCTTTATATTGTTTTCTCATTCAGCCTTTGAGCAGTAATGTCAGCCAGTTTTATTGTATCTTTAGATGCTGTGTATCATTTGTGTGGTGTGTAGACTCCATAGTGAAACCTTTTGGAAAGCAAACATCTTTTGTGCGTTTTTCCTCATAAGAGGACACAATCTGCATCTGAATGCCATTGAAATGAAATATCATCACACTGCTTTCTGGGAGTGTCTTCCACATGAAAGGTCCTTTACGATTCCATTAATGATTTATGGGGTGTATGTGTGCCCGCATACATATACACAGACAGCTGTTTATTGAGGAAAGGAAAACGGAGAGGGGAAAATGAGATACGCCCCACCATGGCAGTTTGGTTGTAACAGGGCGTGAGCAAGTGTTCAGTATCCATGTCGGCCCAGATTGCTTTATGGAGAGGTGAGCCTTCTATCCACTAATTTGAAGTGACGTGCCACTGTTGCTTTGCAGAGGCACTTAGCCTAAAATAAAAAAACAGCATTGCCTGTGTCACCAAAGCCAGGCTCTAGCTGTCAGAGAAATTAATTAGTTTCACTAAAACCCTGCCGTGAGATGCAAAGCTTTGATAAATTGCAATGTAATTTTCATTTTGAAAGGTATAGTTTCTCGTAAACTTGGCAAAGACATAAAAACATAGCGGCCTGGAAGAGAATGCCCAGAACAGATGTGTACACATAGATAATTTTGTCATAGTAGCAAAACTGAAAGGTCATGATTTTGTTCATTAGGCATTAGCCCATGACATGCCGTACAAATCTATAGCAATAGCAAAATATGCATTAGCACCAAAGACTTGGGAACATCTTACTTTGTTTCTTTGAAAGTGCATGTTACATTTCATTTTTTTTTTTCTGACCCATTTAGTTTTTTTTTTGGTTTTTTTTTTGTGTGTGTGCTTGTGTTTGTTTGCATTTTTTTTTTTTTCAACCAACCAGAAACAATATGACTGACTGACAACCGGATAATTATCCAGTTGTCATGTTGAATGTGAAAAAAAAAAATGATTTTTTTCATATTATCTGTTAGGCATCAAAATACCAACTTGATAACATTCCTAGAATGACAAAGCAAGCTTGCATGATTTAATCTTTTAAAATTCTTATTCTATCTTCTGGCAAATACAGCGAATGGGAGAATGTGCCCCTAAGTGTAGATATGCTCATAAAGCTTTTGTTAGAAATTGTTTCCAGTTGAATTGTGTGAGTCATCTATAAATATAGCAGCCAATTTTATGCAATTGTCTTGATTTCCTATGTGAAGATGCAGAATATGCAGTATAAATTTCTGTCTGAAATATCACACAAGTCTTAGAAAATATTAATAAAAAAAATTCTTCATAGATTCTTCTCAAGTGAGAGCAGCTATATAAAGGTTCTTCATGTTGTTGAAGACAAATGTTTAATTTGTCTTCCTCAAGAAAATGCAGTTGTATGCTGTTTGTTTGTATGTGTGTGTATGTGTGTTATGCATAGAGCAATTCAGGGATATTGTTATCAACCCATAGCCCACAGAAATCCTGTATTTCATGTGCAAAGTATATCTATAGGGAGAGTTTAGGACCTCATAGGGGATGGGTTAAGAAAGAAAACACTTTCAAGTGCCTGACATGCATCATAGCATGCTGACATCTTTTAGCAGTTGGTTGGTTAACCAGATTTTCAGTTGTTGCCAGTATTTAGTTCTAAATTATTATATTTTGTCCAGAAATGTGCCTGTGAGATTCTTACAGACAGGTGGGCACCTTTGTACATTTTATCTTTTCTCAATTTTCTCTGACTGTGCGAAATTTCTGGCATGCACATGTCAAACCAATGTGACATTCGGCTTTCATCAAAGATATGAATAGCCAAGTGCTTGTGGGAATCGAATCCTGTTCAGCACCATTCAGTATGAACCGGTGTATTTCCATGGCAACCGGGGACAAAGTCTGCATATTTTTTTAGCAAAGAGCTTGACAAACTCCCATTCACAGTGAATGTGTGGAGAAATGACATCTTTATCCTGGAAGAGGAGTCCTCCATGAAAAGAAAAAGGAAAAAAGAAACTGCAACCGAGTTTCTTTCGATCACATTTATCAAACAATGAAGCAGGGAATGCCAGGAGACTTTTTTTTTTTCTTGCAGGACATCTGTGTTACCATGGAGACCAATGCATGTAAAGAATACTTGGCTACCTCTGGATGTTTTCCCTACTAATACTTTTGCTCTTTACTTCTTTTCCTTTTTTTTTCAGAATTGGCTTCATGACTGAAATAAAACAGCAATTGAATATATTTCAAATCTCAATCTATTATTTTTTTTCAGTAATACACATTTTGTATTCAGCAAGGAAATAGTTAATAAAGATTAGGATGGTAAAGTGAACCTCATGTGATATAGGAATCCATGTTTTGATTTTGTGATCTATTCAATACAAATTATGGGCATAGTTTTTCTCTTAATGAGTCCTCATGATGTATGCAAGAATTTTTTTACACAAATAGTATGTTTTTGGCCTTGAAATGAATGATGTGATTTTTTATATCTTCGCACGTATAGGTGATGTGACTATCGTGAGTACAGGCCAATTTCTGCTAGAAATTATCCATCTCCAATTTGCTTTGTGCATTAAGATTTGATCTTTTTCTTTGCTAGTTACATTGTTAACTTTACTATTAATTCAAATTCTAATTTTACTCTGAATTTGCTGCATTGAACATATGAAAAATGGAAGTACAATATTTTTTTTCCCATTTTTCAAAAACACTAGGATGCACAATCATACATTCAAACATAACTAATAATTACATGTACAATAAATAGTCTGAAAGCAAAATGGAAAGATATACCCTTTGGTACTGCTTTTGTACTGTTTAGGATAGAGAAATAAATGGTAATATGGTTGAATTATGCTTGAATTATGGTAGAATGCATTGGTGGAATGGGAATTCAGAAGGCTGTTGTTAAATATGCAGATTATGCGTCTTGATGGCTGCTATCTCAGAAATGAAAGTGATTACTACTTAATCACTTCCACCTGACTCTGGCCACACAACATTGATATGAACTGGAATACAGCTAATTAGTTCATTGATGAATTTTCCTACAAACATCACCTCAGGCCCAGTGTTTGCACAAAATGGTAGATCAAAACTTGTTGCCAATAACCTCAGTTGAAGTATTTGCAAATAGCTCCATCTACTGCAAAACAAGATATTTTCGCGGCATGAAATCTTTCGCGAATTGGAGCTGATGGCCTTTTTCGCGGCATGAAATTTTCGCAAGTTGCCTCTAACATTGATTGCATATAGTGTAGACAAGAACTTTCGCATGTGTTTTAATTTTGCGACTCTTGGCTCTCGCAAAATTCGCAATATGAAAATGCACACGAACATTCCTCATTTTACAGTAGCTGGGTCAAATACAATGATGTTGACTGTCAACTTGCCTTCCTATGTACAGTTCCTGTTACACCAGTAGGAAAAGGATGTCATTACTGTAAATAATGATAAAATAACAAGTGCTTGGGAGGGATTTTATGCATGTGTACAATGTATGTGGGAGGATATACCAGTCTGGTTGTCGCATTGTTGCTTTAGTGTTAGCATGGGTATAACACCATGAAAGTGATCTAGAGAAGTGCATGATATCTACTGAGCCATTGTGTCGATAGATAACTAGGCATGGTTGATTCTCGTGCTGCTCCGGAGAACAAGCGAGGGAGATGGAGATGTGGTGGTGTTGATGATGATGCTATTAAATAGTGATGCAAGGAGTTGTTTACCCAGACGAGTGGCTGTTAGATATCATACTCTACCCAAGTTTGATTGGTTTACCAGTGAGCATCCCCCCAGAGATGGATGGTTGCGGCGAGAGAGAAAAGAGAAAGAATTAAAAGGGGAGGGAGAAAAGAGAGTGAGAAGGGGAGAGATAGGGAGGTAGATAGGAAAGAAGAGAGTAAAAAATGAAGATTTATAAAAGAAAAGTGAACAAAAAAGAATAAAGAAGAGAAAATAGCAATAATGGAAGGAAAGAGGAGAAAAAAAAGAATGAAAAAATGAGAAGAGAGAAGGTAGAAAGAAAAAGAGTAGAGAGAAGAAAAAGGAAAAAGGGGATGAGGGAGAAAGGAGAATATTTCAGATCTCTAATAATTACCTAAGGTAGTAACCATGGCAACATCCCATATATGATGCTTTTCAAATGGAGGCTACAACAGGTGGTTCTGCATAGTGTTTACAACTACATGTACCTCATCAGATCTTTCAATTATTAAATGTTTAGTACTATATAAAATAGTCTACCAGAATTACTTCTTCGACATTCACATTCTATGTCATGGATTTTATCAACATCCTTTGACATTTTGTTACAAGCCTTTAGCATTTCCCACTAGTGTTTGAATGGATGTCTTGCTGCCAAAACACTTTGAAGACTGTGAAGAACTGAAATTCCGTGATGTGTATCCTGCTTGTGTCTGCACTATCCACTTTATTATTTTTTTTTTGAAACAATTTTGAATTTCTGGAAAAGCTTTGGCCATTGATGGTCTTTGACCTTCGGACATGATATATGGTGTGGTCTGTTGTTACATTTTATACAATGATTAGTTGCGGACAATAAAGTCAAGAAAACTACAGATTAATGCAATCTGGGTGAGGAATATGAAATTTTATATTTGCTGGGGAAAAAAAATAGATGGTAGATTATTCCAGTAAATGTATAACATGACAACTTAAATATCTTTTGAAAATGTAAATATATGGGGGGAAAAGAATGGGAAGAGTGATGCTTGGTGGATTTATTGGGTGTGCTTGCGGACGGATCACTTGTAGGGGTTTGGAATTCCAACTCGTGGGCAGGATCCTGATATGGAGGGTATGTGTTTCTTGCCTGGTTCATGGCATTTTTGCATTACCCTGTCCTGTTTTATGTTCATTAATATGTTATTTTATCACCATGAATATACCACCAGCCAGTAAGCATGTTAAACTGACCATTTCCTTCACTAAAGGAGCCGTTGGAATCACAAGAAATCCTCTGAATTCTAAAGCTTGGTACTATGGTAATGCTTGATCTAACCCAGATATGGAAGTATTCAATACTTCACATTCTTGTAGAAATGTACTCAACTTGTTCAAGTGGCTTTTCTGCCCTGTTAAGTGTTATGTATTTGTATCTGTTGTGTATTTTACAAAACCAGTCTTTCTTTTCATTATTTGCCAAAACACACACACAAAAAAAAAAAGGCAGAAGAGTGTGCTGTATAAGTGTGTGTGTGTGTGTGTGGTCAATGCAGCAGTTAATGCAGCTGTACAGAACGGCATAGAAAATTCACTCCTTCCGACCAACTGGGCATTGGTGTACCCACCTGTACTGTGGAAGGGCTTGCAGATTGATATGGCCTTGGTTGTGCTTTAATAGCCTCTTATGCAGCAAGCTCAGATGCTCAAATGTATTCCCCCTTCTCCCCCTTACTTCATTTCCGAAATGCTCCTCTACCTGATGCTGCAGTCTGTGGCTTCTGCTCCAGGCAAAGAGCGATTAAAGTCCATGCCACAAGATTAACTTCCACATGAAGAGTTGATAGAGTGACCAGCTAATCATACTTTCACAATTAGAACTACACAATCTAATTGATATGGAGCTGTGACCTCTCCCTTTTAATTTCAAACTCCTTAAAGCCACTGTTTACCATTAGGAGCAGTGATTAAAAACAGTGTCCGAGTTAGCACATTTGATTCATACATGTATATATAGTTCAGTTGTATCACAAAACATCCCGCCATATAAAAGTTTCGCAATAAAGCCACAATTATCAGGAGATATCACTAATTTTCTCAATAAACCATAAGTGTAGATGGTTTATTCTAGAAACAATTTCAATAAAACTATTGTTTGCAATTTCTATATCTAACAATACTTGTAATATACTGATTAACATTTTGATATTGGTTGTTTCTCTTGGTAACTCACATTCTAGAACTATTTTGAAGCAATAAAGCTGTTTTTCTTTTTAAATCTGCAAATGGTAAATTGTGGCTTTAATGTAAACTTGTGGCAATACTTTACTCATATTAGTTATGTTCACATGGAGGCTAATCATCAGTTATTGGATCTTGTGCTCTTAAAAGGGATGGTACAGTATTGATGGAGATGAGATTTGGGCTTTTAACTTTTTGCGAGATACCAAGAAAACACATTATGAAATAGTACAGAGCATACCATTTTAAAAGGAATTAAACTAAAGGAATTCAAACTAGGTGCTAGTGGACGCATACTGTAGTTTAAAGGGATCGTATAGTTTTGGTTGAGACCCAATTTCATGTTTCTAACTTTTTTTTTGGTGAATTAATGAGAAACCTCTTATGAAATATGAAAGAGCATGTAATTTCATGAGGAATTCAAAGTTTATTTGATGAAAATCGGGTTTGGAATGACTAAAATATCTAAAAACAAAGTAAAACAAAGTGATCGTAATAAAAGTAGGTTCCACACTTTATTATAATTGCTCTGTTTTGGATATCTCGGCCATTTCAAAACCAATTTTCATCAAATAAACATTGAATTCCTCATGACATTACATGCTCTTTCATATTTCATAAGAGGTTTCTCATCTCACCAAAAAAAAAAAAAAAATTTAGAAACTTGAAATTAGGTCTCAACCAAAACTATACGATCCCTTTAAACTACAGCATGCATCCACTAGCACGTAGTTTTAAAGATTGAACTTCAGAGGGAGAGTCCCACATGATGATTAAATCAGAGAACCGGAATAAATAAACACAAGCACCGCGAGCAATGTACCCGATGATGTGTGACGATACGGTAATGTACAACATGGAGATTGACCCAGAAGCTGAGGGAAATAGTGTTGATGGAGAGGTCACGTAACTTTCGAGTTTGTTGATTGTCGTGTCCATACGATGCTAGACTTTGAGTGGGGGCTCCCCGCAGCTCGTGGATAGAGCTTGAACCCTAAGAAATTCATGTGATTCTAATCATTGACTAATCTTTAAGATTCTAACTTATGAGTGCATCTCCATGGGGCTAAACTACAAGCTAATTAGCCGTCGAAGTTTAAAACTTCAAGCTAATCTGTAAAATTAGGGACATTGTGTGAAGCTAACATATATAACTGTGTGACAGATGTTGAGCTTAAACATTGAATTTGTTCATGTGTCCTGTCCTCCACACATTTAATAATTGCTACCAAAACTATTGAAAGGGACAGCGAACTGCTCCTCGCTCGGTTTATTGTGCTTGAGGAATGATGCATTCTAAAAAATGCTGTCTTCTGTCTTTTGTCAAAGCAGTTTATTAACACCTGCGATAGAGCGCATTTACTTCTCAGCGGCACAGGGCATGGGTACAAAGGGGAGATTGTTCATTTCTTATTACGTATATTTTTAGCATCTCCCTGGTGGGATTAACTCACATGAATCGGCACTATGAAATCCTTTCTTTTGCTGACACCAACAGACCTTTGGGCATGTCTCAACATGATTTCACAAAAGAATATCAGTAAGGAACCCCAAACAAGACTTGTATCATCGTTATAGTTTTTGAGCAGTCAGGAGTTACAAACTCAAAAAGGGGGCTTATTCAATTCAGCAAGCGCAGCAAAAAGTTGGATTCACTGTCATGCTGCAGAGATGCCAAGTTCAAAAAAAAAATTGTTATGAGTGAGATTCTCATGACTTGGCATCTCGGCGCGTGTCCCCCTTCCACGGAAGGGAGCTTTTTCAATTTTTAGCTCTTAATGGCGCAATCTGGTGCATACTTAAGTGACTATTTTTTACTTATTTTGAAAGACAAAAGGGAAATATACCTTCAATTGCAACTATCACTTTAATCCATTGAGCTATGGTCCCGATGCGTGAGAAAAATGGGTGCCATGCATGAGATCGTGAGATGGACCCTAAATGCGTGAGTCTCGCGCAGAATGCATGAGACTTGGTAGCTCTGATGCTGGAACAGTCCGCTCCCAAGATTGCAAGCCTTTACTTGAAGATGGCGTAAGACATGCTATTGATAATATATGAGTAATTCATGTGAGCCTGCCACATGTATGGTTTAGTCTACAAACGTGTGTAGATATAAATCGTATGACAATCTCGGCAAAGTCTGACCAGGGGGTAGAATTTTTTTGTAAAGGTTACACTGCTTTAGTGTCTACATGTCATCCAACTTATAGCATTGATAGAGTGTGCCTGAACATTTTTTTTTTTTCCAAAATGATGTGACGGATTTCATTCAAAACAACATATCTCGCTGGAGGTAAATTTTGTCATAATCTGAATAGAAACCAGGTGGTCCCTCGTCACATCACAATTGTCTTGTTGTTCCCACAATGGAACTCTATCCCGAGGGAAATTAACTTGTGGAAGCGGTGAATTGCAATGTGGATTGGGTTACTAATAACTTGTGAGGGTAAAGCGATTCAACACGCTAGGAACAGGAGTTTTCTCACTTAAATGCATCATGAAAAAGAAGAATGAGATAATTGTCTTTTACCTCATCTCATCACCTGCCTGGCAGAAGGGCCCTAGCATGAAATTTCCACTCGTAACCGAATTGTGGTTTGTGACATAATTTGACAATGACATAATTTGACAATGAATTTGACAACTCACATGAATAGGAACAGGAGTTTTCTCACTTATGTTGCACCTATCATATTTTATTTTATTTATCTTTTTTTTTTTTTTTTGAGCACAGAAACTTTTGCGTCCTTCTGCCTGGCAGGCAGTGCATTCTGAAAAATGCTGTCTTCTGTCTTTTGTCAAAGCAGTTTATTAACACCTAGAAGGGCCCTAGCATGAAATTTCCACTCGTAACCGAATTGAGGTTTGTGACATAATTTGACAAGAGTTATGAAAGTTTTTTCTATGATGCCCCTATCATTTTTTTTTTATTTTTTATTTTTTATTTTTTTAGCACACAAACTTTTGCGTCCTTCTGCCTGGCAGGCAGTGATCAATACAGAAAATTAAAGGTACATTTTTTTTTTCTTTGTAGGGTTAGGGAAGTAGATATGGAGAAGGAATAGATGTAGAAGCAATGGCCACCACTGTTTTACTTGTTTTTGTTATATTTATACATCCTCCTTTCTTTAGCCAACTCTCCCAAGTTCTTCCTCCACCTGTGTCTCTTCCACATTTTTTTTTTTTTGAAGGGGGGGGGGGGGGAAGGGGATGAGACACAATAGATACAACACACGTTAGGCCCGTTCACACACAAGGGAAAAAGTGCGATTTAAAAATTGATTTTCTTATCGCGATCAAAATTTCGAAATTTTTTCCAGTGTGGACAGAAAAATCTCACTAATTACTGCGATCCTTATCGCGATCCAACTCGCACTATTAGTGCGATTTTTCAGAATAATCGCGATTATTTTGCCAAGCGTCGTGTGTGTGAGCACGATCGAGATTCGGAAATCGGTATTTTTAATCCCATCGTTCGTAGCGCGTGCTGATATTGATATTGATAATTGGCAAAACGTCGCGACGAGTGAGTTTAATTCCAGTTTCTTGATTCAACTAATTATTGATCTTGTACTTTGACTGGACGAATGAGAAGAATTTACATCCATCGGTCTTATACTTTTGCACACAACTGAACGTTGTTATGGTTGCATTAAAACATCTCAGGCATACTCTGAAAATACATTTCAGGTTGGCAGAAGTATCATAAATCCTGGACCCTTATTTTATTACCTTCGCCAAGGGAGGAGGTTATGTTTTCAATACTGTTGGTTTGTTTGTCTGTATGCAAAATAACTCAAAAAGTTATAAACGGATTTGGATGAAACTTGCAGGAAAGTTTGAGAATGACACAAGGAACAGATGAGCAAATTTTGGTAGTGATCTGGAAATTTTTATGAATTTTATGAAGGATTTTCAATATTTTGGCAGGTAGGGTCAATGAACTTGGGAGTTCCAGCTGCATATTTTTTAGGTTTTCAAGCTGCATATTTTTTAGGTTTTCATGCGCACACTAAAGTGCGTGCTCTAATTTCTGCAAAGGCGAGGCGTGCCGTGCAGCTGAGGGTTTCTGACGTAACAAAGGCTTCTACATTGGGAAATCGGGTGATTTTTCAGTGGGTGGAAATAACTGATCTCTGTGTGGAAGAACAAGATCATTGGTGGAAATCATGCTGCTTGCCGGAGGTACATCTGCGCTCTCAGAGTGCTTCTCTAGTTGTACATGTATTTATTTCTTTTTGTCTCTTTTTCTCTTTTTATTTTCCTTATATAGTTGTACGCATGTGACATCACACACTGTAGTAGTCTTCTCTTCCAGCAGTGACTGCGCAGATACTTAAAATATTCGTAACTTTTGAAGGGATTGTCCAATTTTCCTCAAACTTTCACTGCTGTGTTCTACTAATATTGCCGCATTCTCTCAATCCTTATGTATATGAAGGTGGACTTGTCCTTTAAAGACCAAGTCATGCCATTGCTGTTAAAGTATTTTCTCATTTTGTTATGACATTCAAGTTCAATAAATCAACAGTGCTGCATCTTTTCACTCTTACCCATCTTCACAGAAAGCTCTCTGAATAAGCTTATGATATTTTATTCTTGCATTACCAGTGCCTGCTTTTCAGTAGGACCTATAGATATATTGTAACTGTTGACCTACAGATATATTGTAGCTGTTGAAATATATGTTCATTACTGGTCTGTAAAATTATTTCACTTCTCAAAGATTATTTTTTGAAGGGGGGGGGGGCAAGGAGAAGGAACGATGGTTGCTGCAACAAATATGTAAATTGTTTGATAGTGCCTCTTGATATTGTATGTGACTCTGAACTCTTCAGGTATAAGCCACTGATGATCACAGTGAAAAGAAGGAAACATAATGAACTCTTCCTCATTAGTATCATGTATCAGCAGCGATACCATGTAATACAATGCCCTTCCCGCTCTTTAAACGGTGAAATTGTAATGACCACATGACTGGTGGCAGCTAGTTTCAGAATGCTGTAGATGCCTGCAAATGTTTGTAAACATTCCAGTTATGCCCGACCAGCAACTGTTCCGCACCTCCCCTGGGTTGGGTGGGTAGAGGCTCCACGACACTACATTGTTGAGGGATCATTTTGCGAGGAGAAATTGTTCCGCACCTCCCCCTGGGTTGGGTGGGTATAGGCTCCACGCACTGCATTGTTGAGGGATCATTTTGCGAGGAGAAATTGCATGCCTCTATTTTTGTCATCATCGGGGGTCTGTACTCTGGTGCTCATTCAATGGGCAAGGAACCCCAGCTTTGTTTACATTCTGCAAACTTTGAAGACCTTGCATTGGAGCGTGACAGGCAGAATAGGCCCATAGACTGATCCAAGTCATTGATCCCTTTTTGCGGTGGCATTATTCATTGGTAGGATTACGCCGAGCTGGAGATATGACTTGAATACATATCTGATGTGTTCATATCAAGACATGTGGTATTGACTGTTGTCGATGTCGTTGGTGTAGTGTGTATTTTTTCAGGTCTCATGTTCTGTGCGCATGGAAACGATTCTAAAAGTGGCGGGTGCCTCTGCTTTCGACATTCATCGTGAGCGTACCATTGTTTTGAATGTTTGGATATATGTACACAAAGTATGCTGTGTGCACTTCCTGGTGAGGAAAACACATGTTCATTCACACGCACCATCATCCTGTGGTAAACAGGCATTTTGTGTTTATCTCTAGCTGAAAGTGAGGTGAGCCCACAAGGATATTATGTGCTCAAGAGATCAACCCTGGAATTATTACAAAGTCTGTGAGAGAGACTGGAGCAAAATGATTGTTGAATCAAGACTGGGATTAGTTTGCCTTTGACTTCTTGGCCTCCATATTTGAGATTCTTGCCCTTGGATGTAGTTGGTATTATGTGGCACAAGTTCAGTTGTGTCAGAGAGACGGTGCTGTGTTCATGTCCAAGTTGGAAAGTCTGGAATGTAGACTAGCCCATTATGTGTCTCTGTCTTTTGGAGAGCTTTTATGAGGGGATCATCACACAATGTGTATACAAAAGGCCCCCTCTCATTGTATGATCTTGTCCTTAGCAGCCCAGTGATTGTGGTGCCATGCCTGGGAGAGATTCTCTTTTGCTAGGCTAAAGCTTCAGACTTCAGATGAATATTTTATTTTATTCTTTTTTTTTTTTATATGCTCACCCCTCTTTTGGTATCGGAGACATATTTCATTTTCACTTTCTTTTTCTTTGTCATCCTTCCTCTGTAAAATACATTACCACTTCTGTTGAAGTTAGTTGTAAGAGAAAGTGTAACTTCAAAAACAAAAGTGGTGGAAGGAAGATTCACTACATTTAGTCTAATGATCAGAAAGTTAAAGGGATGGTACAGTATTGGTGGAGATGAGAATTGGGCTTTTAACTTTTTGTGAGATACCAAGAAAACACTTATCAAATAGTACAGAGCATACCATTTTAAGAGGAATTCAAAGTTTATTTGATAAAAATCAGGTTTGGAATGACTGAAACATCCAAAAACAAAGTAAAACAAAGCGATCGTAATAAAGTGTGGGTCCCACACTTATTAGAATCGCTCTGTTTTGGATATCTCAGCCATTTCAAAACCAATTTTCATCAATTAAACGTTGAATTCCTCATGGAATTACATGCTCTTTCATATTTCATAAAGGGTTTCTCAATATCTCACAAAAAATGTTAGAAACCTTTAATTAGGTTTCAACCAAAACTATACGATCCCTTTAAAGGGGATCTTGTGAGTCTTCACTGAGCAGTGATATCAATGACCGAAATACTACAGGACCAGTCCTCTACTTCCGTATCAGATGTGATGTGATGTGATGTGATGGAGATGAGGTGATGTAACCTCGCAGGTCTTCCTTTAAACTGCATACAAATCTTAACCTAAAATGCTCAAACAGAAAAACTTGAGTTTTTTTACCTGAAATTGTTCTTGTATTTTTATGACCTAGCAGTGTTGATTTTTAAGGAAGAAATGTTTATTACAAAATTGTTTTCAAAAAAATATTTGTAATGTTTTTCATTGCAATCCAGTGGCAGAATTGTGAAGAAGTTATATCTTCATACTTCATTTTAGTTCAGGGAAAGCATTGAAAACTATGCAATTTCACTCCTGTACTTGTTATATATATAATTTTTGATGTTAATTAATTTTTTTCCCAATCTCTTTTTTAAATCCTTTGTACTTAAGCTAAATTTTAAAATGGAGTGGATATGCATTTTTTTTAAGCATAACTCTACCCACTACCCCCCCCCCCCCAAAAAAAAAAAAGATTAAATCTACTTTGGATCTGTAGTCCTGTCGCTCAAGCAAATAGTGTGTCATCCAGGAGACCAAAAAATATCTAGACCGAGACTTGTCAATCAAAATGCCAGAAGATTAATTGTAGCATTCTATACCCATCGTATTCATCCATATAGTGACCACAAGGGGAAGCCAAAGAGGGTAGTGCTAACTGAACCAGTTTTGTGTACAGTGATATTTGCCTAACAAACAAATTGGATCTGATATATTTGCATGGTCATATTACATTGTTGTAGAGTGTGGGAACTTCTAATTTTTGTTGCTTAATCATCAAATTTTATTGTCAGGGTAATTATACTTATGTGCTCACCCCCCCCCCCCAAAAAAAAAAAAAAGGAGAAGAATCTGAATAGTAAATACATACTCAATGACGTAACTGTTTTTGTATTAAATCAACTTTATGTATTGGATATTATTTCAGATATAAGATTTCTGTAGTTTTATAAAATAGGGATGCCACATACCCTTTTTCATGTCTGGTCTAGAAATAAATCAACTTTTTAAACTTGTGTTCTCAAGCTTTCTGCTGGCATTTTTTTTTTTAATTCTTGACAGAAAGTTGCCATGCTTCAAACCTAAAGGTTGTCAGAGGCATTCATTTTAATGTGAATCTGTGATAAGACTAATCAAATGTCTGTAAAATGAAAAAAAAAAAAAATTAACAATGACAGAAAGATATATCTTACAAAATACATTTTGTGCACTTCAGATGCACAAGACAATACTTAATAAAACAAATGTTTAAATTGCAGAAACTACAGAAAATATATTCAACTATACTGTGCTCTTGTATTTTTTCATCAAAGTCACTTTAATATTGACAGTGGTTAGAACAATTTGTGATTACAATATTGTAGAAGTAATGGCTAATTGAGAAGGGACTTCTCCCTTTAGTACTTTGGTTTGTGTTGCTAGGTTGGAGATTGGGAAGATTGGAGAGAATCGGTATTGAGGGGCGGGGCTGATTGTTGGAGTTTTTTTTTTCTTATGCCCCAATAATTCATCTGCATCATTTGCTTGAAAGAAGTCATGAAACATGCAGTACTAGTGTGCTCTCATTACTCCTGTTCATTGCTTTTATTGGCACAAGTCACTTTTATTCTCCTAATGGGTCTGTGAACGAATTGGTATCACTGAACTGGAAATTTCAAACTTGGTTGTGTCATTTTCGAATGTTTGCTCATTTTGGTATGGTATTTCATAGATACACGATATTACACAGTCCCCTTACTTGGCAGATAACATCTTCATATGCTGTTGATGCTTTATTCCTCAGTGCTTTGCCATGTATCAGTGGTGGTTGTTGATGGAAGTGTTCATCACTATTCTTGTAAATTATTTCTTACAGGATTGAATCTTGAATCATGTGGCCCACTTAGTGCACTTTTCTGTTTTTTCTCACACCTTCTCTTGTCTCTTCTAGTGTGCATAAAAGTCGCATCATCACAGGGCCAAAAACTGTTACCATCTTCACATTCCACAAAGGCTCACCTTTCGTTTTGTATTGATTGATCTGATAAGTTTAGCATGGTTGTATTGAATAAGAAAAGAAGTTGGATAGAATAAAAATTGGAGGGGAGTTAAATTTTTAATGTGACTACACGAGGACATAAGTTAAATCATCAAATTCTTCACAAAGCATTACGTGGAGCCAGATTTATTTTGAATGTTTCATGAATTATATCATTCAGTTTGTCATTTACGCTCTGTTAAAGATAGAAAAGTAACTGCCGTATAGTTTGTCATCAAATCCCTCTAAACCAATTGATTATTCATAGTAGATCTTCTATACAAGGAATCTTTTGCCTCACTGTAACCTGCTATAGCCAGCAACAAGAAGTACTATGGAAGCATATGAATATGCAAGTCTCATCAACATTTTATTTATATTGAGATTTCAGTAGGGGCCAAGGCAATGATGAGATATAGAGGCACCAAAATTATTAAAAAAGATTATCAAACCTATACAAAGGGAATAGATTCGATGTAAGTTTTAGACGAGTAGGAGAGAAAGAAATATAAGTAAACAAGCATTAAGGCACACTAAAGTTCTTCCCTGTGGCACAACCCCTTCGCACATCCTCCACATCCAGTTGGTTGAGATGAGAGCTGCCTTGTGGTGGTTGCTATGGTTACTGGCCTCCTTGGTGCTGATGGCTCTGTGTCAGGCCCTCTCTGCGTGGATTCTTGGTGTCCTGGAGGGGTGTGGTTTGTCCTCCTGGTGCAGTCTTTGTGGATGATTACCCCCTAGATGGAGTAGACATTCCTGCAGGTAATCCTTGCTCTTTTTTTTTTCTTCCTTTGATGTTGCACATCCCCCTTATTTTTCTGATGGAACAACCCCATTGTGACGCATAACGATTCTTTTGACTATCATTTCACTCCTGCTTTATCTGCATCACATCGATAGGTTCTTGTACCCTGTTATGCCTACATGTAGCTAGACCTTTGAGTGAGATCATTTTTAAAGATTTATATTTTAATGAATCTATTCATCAGTAAAACATTGCGATCATGAGATTGCCACATGTGCCAAATGATTGCAATGACTAAAGTTTTGCCCTTTTTTTTTTCAACCACAATACCTTCAGAGGCCTACAAAAAAGCTTTGCTGATTTCTTTTTGATTTGAGATTTTTACACTTCTGCCATTTTATGATAGGGTTTTCCTGCAAATTGCTAATGTATTGTTTGTGGCAAATGGTTTCATATCAACGTGATAACTTCTATTTTGAGATACAGAAAGCACTGGAAGAAAAACTCAAAATATGCATGCTCACAAACTGATGAACTGATACATTAATTTTGACTGAAAGTTTACTTAATTGTCACAGAGTCAAAGTAAAAGCCTGACATTTTCAATAGCAAACAATAATTCCAGAAGTATCTGATGTACTGCAACTGACTGAAACATAAACAAGCAAGTCAAACCAGTGTGGTGCAGTTTAAACCAAACTGAGATAGATGTAGTGAAGTTCAAAAGATTAATCCAAATTCTTTGATATAACATATCAATATGGTCCTATTGTAGACATGCAAACATGAATTGAAGGAATTAAAAAGAAAACAAAAATAATTTTGCACCAATGGTATGTTATTACTTGTATTTCCTGTTAGAAGAGAAAAGTCGAGGAATGTTTCGAAATTTGAAACTTTCATTTCTTTCTGAGGCAATACCACTCCAACTAGTCTTTGAGTTGACCTATTGTATTCAAATGCCTAATTTCCTGTATGCTTGACCACATTGAAACTAAAAGTTATTCCGTCAAAACAGTGTTTATGATGGCAAGACTTTCTTGTGTGGTAGATATCTATGAATAAAGATAGGGAGATTACATACCAATGGAAAAGTCAAGAGTCAGTACTTAGAATCTAAGAATTATGCCGTCAGAGAGATTATAAGCTCTAATTTATATTAAAGGCTTTTACAGTGAAGGGTCACAAATAATATTTTATCCCTATCAAGAGAAACATGATGGCTGTATGTATGAGTTTGGTATTACTGGAAAGCGTGACAGGGTTATTCTTGTGTGTATGACTTGAGTTTGAATCTGATGAAGGCCAGATGTCAGCAATAATGGAGCACTGTTAAAGAAATTTCACTGTTTACCTCAAAACACTGACAGTATTCTTCAACAAACTGGATTTACGGATGTGGTATTGTAGGGGGATATGAAGAGAAGTTGATATGGTGTTGAATGATGTAATGAGCTGACTTTTGGTGTGTGTTTTTTTTTTTTTTTTTGAGGGGGGGTGGGATTGGATGGAACTTCTTTTTGCAGCAAATGTGGTGTATTGCTTTTAAGCATAGTGATTGCATTCTATTTTCCTTTCCAACATATCAGTGAATGATTATCCATCGGGTCTGTAGCTTTCACAATCATAGTATTTTAACCCTATCATATATTTTTTTTCTAAGTCGCCAACTTGTAATAGTTTCATCTTTCATCTGATGCCTTCTCTTTTGTTGTATGTGTTTTGAATGTTTAGTCTAGTTTTTGAGCAATAGTTTGTAGCTTTTCCCCCCTGAATACTGATGGCAGCTGTGAGCTGAATAACAAATGAAAAAAAAAGTGGAAAAGTTGTATGATGGTATGATATTCAGCCCTTGAAATTCCTGAACATCAGGTCTACATATCTTGTAGGTTTCTTTGCAACTTTGCAGCATTCTCGAGTGGAACATGTAGGCCTTTGTACTTGTGTTTTTCTATAAGATTGTTGGAAGTCATTTGCATGGATATTTTCACAGTATCGAGAACACTGCATTTATTCGATTCACTGGAGCTATTTTTGGAGTCTGGATCACTATCGGGCATGACAAAGCTCCCCCTTGTTGCAGATGCTGAATGGATTTGGCTGTGGCAGTTTCCTGGCGTTTGATTCGGTGTTTTCTGCATGCATACATTAATGGAGTTGTAGCTCTTTCCCAGCTCGAGTTATGATTGTGTTCTGTCCATGACATAGTTTACATACAGATTTGATGTCGAATGGTGTGCAACTCCATGTTTGTATGCAAGAGCCAAATGCTTTTCCATCTGTGATGACCTGAATCTAATTTTGGCCGGAAAACCCTCTCGTGGGCCTGTCTCTTCGAACTCTTATTTTTAATGTGAATTGTTTTTTTTTTTGTTTTTGTTTTTTAATCCTCAAAGGAAATGAGGTATACACAGTGAACTCGAATCTATTGTTTCTGCAGCTCCCGTTTCAAGTCAGTGTTTTCCAGTTCGCTTGTGGTGTGTACATCCCGCAGTCATGACGCTATTTGCCAAAACGAATCAGCAGTCGCACTTGTCTTCGAATGAACTAGGCGACGGGAACCTCTGGCAGTACATTGTTACGACATAGATGTAAGAACTCCCAGTCAAGTGCTGTTAACCGCCCTGCATTCCCACAAAAGCTACCAGGAGAAAGTGTGCGTATTAATACCGTGGAGACCGACTATAACAACAAACTTCGTGGGGGATTGGTGTAACTACATTGGGGCAAGGGGTGATGCGCTTGACATCCTCGACTCACTTCCAGCTGCTCTATGTTTGCTGTATGTAGTGCAAGCGACCTTTGACCTTCTCAAATTTCTGGCTGTATTGACAATTATCATGCCAGTACTCTCTCTGAGCTCAATTTGACTTGAGCACAATTGCGAGGGGAAATCTTCTTTGGATCGCAATTTTCATATCACTGCCCTTTCTGCAATGTGTCTATTCTGAAGCGAATGTTGTGAACTTTGACCTTTATCAAACTGTATCTGGGTCACACACTGTTTGTGATCATGACCTAAAAAACAAGTGCAAGTCCTGTGGAGGCCACTTGTGCTATCATCTATTCTCTGTTGTGAACCGAACCGAACTGTCAAGGAATATTTTCTGTTTGCCCTTGGGGAGAAGAGAACGATACTTGTCATGATTCGAGAGGAGCCTCTTGTTCGTGAGGGAGCCCTTGTGCGAAAGGGGAGAGGGGAGCGAAAGCGTCGCTGGTCTGTTCCAGGCTTCTCTGCCCCGGCATACGTTAGGTCCTGCTTCCCTGGTGTTGGCCGAGCGCGAGGACGCATATCGCGGATGAGGCACAACAGCAGCGGAAATATACCATCTGTTGTAAGTAATTTAAGTCTTTGTTTTTCCTTTTTCTGTCTTTAAATGCCTTTTGAGTGGTATTGTAGTTTTTAAGAGTTATATGAATTATTAATGATTTGTGTTTGGATATATGTCATTTATTTCATGGAATGCTGTTTGCATAATAAATGTCATTGTTGTGTGTGTGTGTGTGTGTGTGTGTGTGTGTGTGTGTGTGTGTGTTATGTGTTGTGTGTGCCTCAAATTCCTTACAGTACAGCAACACAGCATGCAAGAGATCCATTAGGGCCTACTGTGTGAGTTTGTTAAGTGCTTGACACTGCAAACCTTTTTGTCATGTATTGTGAAATAATTCTGACATAAGGAAATGTGAGCATTTCAAAGTCAGCAGTTAGGAAAAAAAAGAGAAAAAACTAGAAATTGAAACTTTTGTTCAAGTTTTATTTTTCCCCTGAGCCAATTGCAGTGAGCTTATTTACAATTTCTTGGATAAGATTATTGATGTGCATATTCTAACATTTCCAAAATTATTCATCTGTACTTATTCTAGCATCAGGTAGCAGAACTCAAAATTCACAAAAATTTACAAACCATCAGATAATCCATGTTTATAATATAACTTTTCCAAAGCATCTAAAAGAAGCCATCTTACTCATTGGACTATGATGTGACTTTAATGACACCCGTTTGCTGTATGTTTAAAATGCAATTGTACATTACATTCTTCTTTACTTCAATAAATGGAGTGATATCAGACAAATAAGAATGATTGGAGCTCCATCTAAAATGTTCAGAAAGGATGTAAAGTGATGGTATTGCAAACTGGAGATTGGAGACATGTAGTGTGATGATATCATCACCAACTTTAACGATTATGCTGCACTTCTATTATTTTTTTTTGTGTGGATCTCATGAGAGATGGGGGCACATGTTTGAATAGAGAAAAAAATTTGAAACATTAAAACTTGAAACATTATATCTGTTCAACTGATTTGATTTGTCAAAATTGTCATAATTAATATGAATTCAGTATAGCAGGGCCTTTGTAAGATAAACTTAAACTGAATAAAAAGACAGAGTGTTAGTATAATTTCTTTTTTTTTTTAGAGGAGGATAAACTGTATCTGCAGAAGAGATCCTATCGGCTAGGCTTTTGATTTGGCCATGACTGTAGTACATACGTATCTCTAAAATTGTGATTGTCATTACAGAACCACATTGCCACCAGAAATGACTGGATGTCTGCGTTTGTGTGAGTGTGTGTCCAAGTGTGCATGCGTCTATTTTCATTTGTTCATGAATGTGTGTAGGTACGTATCATTTTGTGTGGGAGTGTATGCACACTTTGTTTGTATGCCTCCGCCACGAAGTGTCGCCGGAGATATTATGTTTTTATATACATGCGCATGTATGTCTGTTTGCTGTTGGAGTGGTGCCAAATTTTTCATGTGATGAAAACATTGTGATCACAAGTTTAGAGCTTATATAAAGGTGACAAATACAATCTTATAGTGGTATTATTTTTATTTTTATTTTTTTTTAGTTATTGATTCTTTCCAACTATAAAAATAGCACAAAGCCAAACAAAACTAATGCACTGATAATGTTCTTTCTCCAGAGGGTTATTGCAGAGATATATCCTGGAAGATGAAACCAAGTAACTTAAGAAATATATACCACAATTCGATGTGGTGCTAGTTCAATAGTTTGTTGATCATTTATCCTGGCATCACGACTCTTCTTCCCTCTGCCCCCCCCCCCCCCACACACACACACTATCACAGGTCATGTGCTTGTCCGACATTTGATGGTATGCACTGGATGTCTTTTCCTTCCAAAATGTGCCAAAAGAGTTCCAGTGATCATGATTATTGACAAATATCATTATTCCTCCAGTTATAAAGATAATGAACATGCATTGAGCATGATATTTCATATCAATATGACTGTTGTATCATTATAATTACAATTGTCCTGCTGCTTCTCCCTACCACCACTGTATTTTTTTTTTTTGTTTGTTAACATATGGCAGTGTGGTGCTCAGAGTGTTTGTCAATATTTGCTTATAGTCATACAGTTTTAATCAGTAAGTTTCCTTATCAATATTGGAACACTTCAACTTGTGCAGTACATCATGCACCAACATGAATACCAGATAAGACTGTGTGATTACTTCTAGGGAAATCATTGCATATTGGATACTAACATTGAATTCACACTTTACGTTGTGATGGAAATTGTAACATTGGTATTGGGTCTATGTGGTTACGAATCGAGTGTTTTTCCAGAAAACCCACATTTCACCCAGATTGACCCTGATCATTTTTCCACATGCATTACCACTCCTCTTGCTGTTTGCTGTATGTATGGCACAGTGCAAAGTAAACAGATCAACTTTGATATATCATCTTTGTTTTTGTGATTACGAACTTGTTTGCATACAATGTCGATTCCCCGTTGAGATATTGGGAGCTAAAAGAGTGAAATTGAGCAAAGAGTAAGCAGTTTGTTTTTGCATGAAGAGAATATGCACTTTGACATCCGGGATTTCAATAAAAATATTGTATTTTATGATGCCAGATGATAATGATATTTCACTATTATTGTATGCTCATCTCATAATGATTGTATTGGCTGGTATGAATTATTTCTTTGTTAGAAACAAGGTGAACTGTATCTGATATCTTTTGTTGCAAATGAAGTGAAATTTTTCATTAATTGAATTCCACTGAATTATATGAGCACACTTTGACGCATTTTATATATATCAAGATACATAGGCTTACATGATAATTATATATGCACAGTGAAAAGAGATTATACAATGTCATTTTATTTGGTCTGTGCATATACTATGAATATATGTTTGTATTAACACCTATTTCCTGGCCATACAGTAAATATTCTGTTTCCGCAAACAGACTTTTGCCGGGGTGTATATTCATATCTGCCTACATTCAGGTCCTTTAAAGGGATGGTGTAGTATTGGTTGAGGTGAGGATTCAGAGTGTAACTTTTTGTGAGAAACCATTTTATGCAATATTAAAGAGCATATGATTCTAAGAGGAATTCAAAATTTATTTGATAAAAATTGGTTTTGAAATGGCTGATATATTTAAGAACAAAGTAAAACAAAGCAATCCTAGTGAAAGGAGGGTACCACCTTTTATTAGGATCACTTCGTTTTGAAAACCGATTTTCATCAAATAAACTTTCAGTTCCTCTTTGAATTATATGCTCTTTCATATTTCATAAGAAGTTTCTCATTATCTCAAAAAATAATTGTCCAAAAAACATTGGAAACCTGAAGCCCCATCTCATCCAAAACTGACCATCCCTTTAATCACATGGGAATGTTGCGGTCTTGTTAGCGTCTTGCTGAAGTAGATCCCAATATGCCCAGGGTTGTAGGAGTGAAAACCCCTCCAGGTACTGGGTTTACATATTTTCCATTCCAAATTATCCTGGTAGCTGAACTTGTAACCTGATATTGAGCCAGAAAGTGGCTGTAGTTAACCGTCCAATGCATGAGGTACAGCACAAGATCGGAAAAGTGGAGCTTGGTGTTATTTTTTTTTTCTTTCGCTGTACAATCAGCAATTATATCCCGATGTTTAAAATGTATTTGAATGATGATAAATGAGGACCAGCTCATAGTTTACTAAAATAATGAAAGGGTTTTCATTTTCTCTTTTGATTTGTGTTGTCCTGCTGTGCTCATTAAACTCATTCAGTGTTTGTGTGTCATGAGAAATAAAATAAAATAAAATGTGAAAATGTAAAATGTAGGCATGTGGTAGTGAAGTGTAAGGAAGAAAACATTGCCAGAGATGAAACGGGTAACAGTTGTGTTTTGTATGTACAAAAATAGCAGTGATGATTAACACGTAATTTTGTGTAGATAGACAACAGTGTAATTAACTTTTCATGTGCCACAGTGTAAACTTCCTCTTTGTCACATTCTCAGTCCACAATACATTCTGAGCACTTTGGGAAAAACATCCTGTTTTTCAAAGCCATGTAGCTTTTTATAGAAGTATTTCAGGAATGTAGCACAGCAAAGTTGTATAGAAAATTGCAAGCTGTGCTGTGATGTAAACCATATATGACAAAAGCTATGGCTACAGTTAAAATGTTCTCTGGCGCACTCTTGATTTATCAATCAGTTTGTGCCTTTGAGCAGAATTTGCAAAGTTGGCAATTCATCTGCTGAGTCTGGTGTGCGAATTTGGCACAAAAAGAGTCGAGAATTAATGCAAATTAGCATGATCAACCAGAGGAACCATCACTATATAAAAATACAAGTATACATCTGTTTCATTAAACCATTTCTTTTTTTTTCATCTTTTTCTTTATTTTGCTTTAGTTTTGGGGAGTAGCCTAAGTAGTCGAACGCTGGTCCAACCCAGTCACTATATCATAATACTGTATGTATAGAATTAAATTCTATAGTAAAGCACATGGCAAAGAGTTAATCATGAAAGGATAACCCGGTCAAACATTACTGAAGAATAACATTTCTTTTAATATAGTTATAGAATTGAATTCATACCTAATATCACATAAACTGTCTATGAATAAATTGAAGTCATGTAATATTGCATAGCATCAAAAATTGAAATTCATGAAACTCCCAGCACATACAGTATCCCAGTGAGTAATTGCAAATTTATACCTGAATATTAAAAGTGAAAGGATTGAAAAACTTGAGCAGAGCTCTGGCAAGTAGACAAATTACAAGATAGATTTTGTTGTTGTTGTTGTGTTGTTGTTTTTTGGGATACCTCAGCCATTTCAAAACCAAGTGTCATCAGATAAACTTTGAATTCCTCTTAGAATTACATGCTCTTTCATATTTCATAAGAGGTTTTTCCTCATCTCACAGAAAAAAAAAAGTTGGAAACCTGAAGCCCTATCACAACCAAAGCTAGATTCTCAGATGAGGGGAAAAAAGGAATTCATTTCAAAAAAAAAAGAAAAAAAGGTAGAGCATTGGAGATCAAGTCTAAGCTAGGCAGTTCACTGTTTGGATAGATTTCACTCAATTGAATGTTTTTGAAAAACTAAATGATCAGTTCCATTATCATCTCATATGATTTGTTTGTTTGACACCCACTCCTTCTACACACTACATGATTTTGAATGTGTAGAGAGGTGTGCATGATTATGTGGCTTTAGAGTGCTGGATCAATATTCTCAAATTTGTGCAAACTGAACAGATTTCACCATGAAAGATTCAATCAAGCTTTGTAATTACGACTATATTACCACCAAAGTGACTCAGCAAAATGCATGAATAATTTTTATATTTGATTTGTGCATATATATAGTCTGGATTTCAGACACATGTATGCTTTTCCCCAACAGATTTTCCAAGCAATTAGAACCAAGATAATGTTTATCAAAATATATATGCGTCCTATGTCATAAGTGCATTTTGTACATTGAGAGATTTTGATGAATTTTTGTGGATTCGCGCTCTTTGCAAATACTGTAAAATATGATGCAGCATGAAGTTTTCTCGAATTGGAGGCAACAGCTTTTTCGGAGAATTAAATTTTCATGAATTGTCTCTGGCATTCAATGCATATAGACAAGAACTTTTACGTGCATTTTAATTTTGCGAATCTTGGCTCTCGCGAAATGTGTGAAATTAAAATGCATGCAAAAATTTCTGGTTTTACGAAACAGTAAGAAAACTTGGCTTATGTGTTGGGTTTGCAAGTGAAGGCTGAAAATACAGAACTGTCATGCCTGCAGCATAGACTATCCATAATTCTATGTTTGTATTTTGTGCCATTGCCAAGACACATGAGGTGGACTGTGGCATTATAAATGTGCTGTTTGATATTCCAGTGAGTACTGTGCTACCTTGGTGTGCATATGATCAGTGTTGCTATTGGGAGTTGTCTATATTGCAGTCAGAGAAACAGTTAATTTGCCACCTTGTAATATCTTCCTGGGTTCTGAATCGGCGTTTTTGGATATGGCATTCAGGTATGTTGTTGACATTCTCTCTTTTTTTCCAGTCTATTCAGGTTTCAACACACAAGTAGACAAAATCACAGGAAGTTTACCTTTAACAACACACAGATGGGGATAAGAATATGAGTGAGAGCATTTCAAGTGGTGTTTTCATGCTGTAAGATACCAGCAAAAATTGGATTCTCCTCACAATTCAGACACCAGTCTGACTTGCCCGTCCCCCACCCCCATTGTAGGTATACTGTGACCCCCCCCCCCCCCCAGATTTTCTGATTGGAATAGACTGTAATGAGGAATTACTGTATGCTGTGTGTTTCTGCTTGCAAGATCGGGAACAAAATTTGAAGCATTAATCTTAAATCTGTGTTGGATTTTTTTATTTTTTATTTTTTATTTATTTTTTTTTTTTAATGGAAGCAACCCCTATAAGAGTGGACTTGGACCGGCTAAATTGAATAATGCAGTATAGTCCCATTATAATGAATACTATTATAACAAATTTATCATTACAGCAAAGTTAACACACAGGTCCCAAAATTATCATATCCTTGTGATTATACTTTACTGTTCAGGTGTAAAGAAATTTTGATATAACGAAAGAAAACTGCTGCTCCCAAGGACTTTGTTATGGTGAGAGTTGCCTATGTCTATTGCAGGCACAAAGATTAAAGGTATTATTTACCATTAGCAGATGAAATAAAAACCCAGCTTTAGCGCTTCAAAATATTTTTAAAATGTGAGTTAGGGATAGAAACAACCTATGTGAAAATGTTAATCACTGTAATTAATGTTAAGTATTGCTAAATATGCAAAATGTGAACAATAGTTACAATGGAATTGATTCTAGAATAAACCATATACAGTTATAGTTTGAGAAAAGCAGTGATATCTCCCTATATTTTAGGCTTTATTGTGAAATTTTTATATGGTATGTTTTGTGATACAACTTACCTACTGTGCATCAAATATTGATGTGATAACTCAAACATTTTTAAATCACTCCTCCCAATGGTAAACAGTACCTTTAAAAAGTTTACTAATGTGGATTAAAATATGAGTGAGAGATTATAATTATTATCATCTGACCTGTATACCGATAGTGATAAAAGAAGGCCAAAGTCTGGACTCCAGGTTTTCCTGAGGTCACAAGCAACAAATAATGGCCAAAGATTCGGGTCAGAAATTAAAGATTATAACCGTATAGGTCCCTCATTGAGAAAAATATTGTGACATTAAGCACTTCAGTTTACGTTTTTCATTGGCACTGCATAGGATAAGGCAGTTTTGAATTTTCTCTTGTGAGTTCATGACTATGCTGCCTGTACTGTCTGTATGCAATTGGCCAAAACCTATACTGCACAAAATACAGTGTATGGCTATGTCATAATAGTATAAGAGTTGATATTTTCATGAGGGTTTGATTTTCACAGATTTTGCGAAGCATGCTTTGGTAACGAGTTTAACAACATGCTCAAAAATATCACCACACGCTACGATTAAGGGTATGTACTAGTATGTTTGTGCATATATGATAGCCTCGGTGTCAAATTGTGAAAGACAACATCTCCCAAAAAATGTGTGTGACCTCATTCACAAAAATACATGTACACAAAAATTACGGCTTTTTTTGCAGGAATTAGATCAACAGCTAGCCACTCCTTTTGTGTGGAATTTAGACACTAAAATGGAGTCCTATGATGCAAATGGTGACATTTCTGCAATGAGTATTCACATTGCAAATTGTGGCAGCAGATTTCATGTGAATAACAAAGAAATCACTCTCCCTAATATATCCAATTTTTTATGTCTGAGTTGGGCTTTGGCATGGTTGGCTAGTAACTTTCTCTGAATTGTTGCAACACGCAAATATTTCTGTTTGTAATGCAACTGCACTGCATATTGCCTTCAAGGAGGAAAACTGCTGACCCTGCTTGTGAAAAGGAATGATGCCTTATTTCTTGTTCCATCGATATGATTCTTGGGTGCGAATAAAGTCCTGCTTCATAAATAGACTATTTTTTAGAAACATAGGCTTCGAACAGCATTTCACTCGCACAAGCAGGGGCTGGGGCTTTTGAACATTTTTAGGGAAGAATCTTTGAATCTTTGGAAATTGAAATTCATGGGTGTTGTGATTTTTTTCTTATTTTTGTTAATTTTTCCATTTTGTTTGTTGTTGTTTGTTTGTTGTTGTTGTTTTTTTTTGGGGGGGGGGGCTACGTGTACATGCCCCACAATCCCCCCCCCCCCCCCCTCGCAGCCCCTGGTGAGGTATTTTTCCTCTTCTATAGCCATGTTCCTTTCCTCTCCCAACTACCAATTTTGTTCCTTTTTCATATTTTTCCTTTTGTGAGTAGCTGGCTTCCTCTGATCATTTGTTCCACATCTTGACTAGTCTTGTGTCTAAATACCCTCTTTTAGAGTTCAAAATGAGGGAAATTTCTAAAACAAAATCAATAAATTAACATCCTGTTGTGTTGGGAAGCTTGATTCACATCTTTTTTGGGTTTTTTTCCCCCAAATACTTGCATTAAATCATTCTTAAAAACTTTGAAGTAAATTAACCCACAAAACATATACACAGACATCTTTCAATAGTTTGCATCTTTGAATACAGGCATCTATAATATTGCATCTTTTGCTGTTGTGATTCGCTTGCATATGAATTCATGTAACTATTTGTGCTCGTTTAAAAGGAATATACCCACCATGTGTTATATGTATTTATTCCAGGCAAGAGCATTTTCGAAGGAGCAGTAAAAACACAAAAATGACAACTGAAAAAAATGTTACAAAAAAGCTTTTAATCAAACTTTTAATTTGCATGCAGTTATTGACATGCAAGGTTTGATAGAACTTTAAACCAATCATGCACTGTTTATTTTTTTTTTTTTGTGGGGGGGGGTTGGATGGTTATGCAGAGAATATTGAATTCATGTTTGCTGTGCCAATGAAAGTCCATCGTAACGGTAGTGAAAGGCAAGAATAGAGAGGAAGCAGAAGAAAAGGTGGGGGGGGTTGCCTTAATTAGGTCATGTGATCCCTAGCTTCACAAAGGATATCCTTGAGATACCCTGGGTGCTATCACCCTGGCTCTAGCCTACCCTGGATGCAGGAATCACCTTTTGATTCTTCTCCAATTCTTGCTCGTTTTCTCAGCCGTAAACATAGGGCCTACATCTCCGCTGATAAGGGGGAATCCAGTTCACTTGAGAATATTGTAGAGCAACCAGCTCTACCTTTTGAGTGATCTCGTTGAATGGGTCAATGGGTAGTCAATAGCAGTGGCCAAGGGGCACTCAATGTGTATACAATGTCTGAACGAAAACAACACTTGAATTCCAGTAGGTTCACGGGTATCGTAGTGCAAAGTATAGATAAGATAGATAGTGAAAGTTAACAGCAGATAGCAGCTGCCATTCTGTAGTGGAGGCCGGGAGCATGTGGTAGGTATGCCTATCGTAATATAGTTATGTTTGCTTGTTTTCTTGTAAGCTTGTAAAGAGGCAGTCGGTTTCATGTGGGGAGAGAGAGCTTGAAATAAAAGGATATGTCCACTTGTTATTATTGAGAAGATTTCACTAATATTGTGTGATCATGATTCCGCTTCACAAGAGATTTTTTTTTTTCTCTCTCTCCTCTTCAAAGATCTTTCTACCTCGAGTAGTTACACTTGAAGCAAGAGGGTACTACTACTAGGCAATGAAAACTGTGTCTGGAACATTTACCAGGATTGCTGGGGGAAAAAAAAAAAAGAAATAAGAGAAGGGGGGGGGGGTAATTGATCACCATAACAGGCCATGACCTTTACCCCTTGACCTCAGTGATACCCTGGGGCTCCAAACAAATCTCTCCAGAGAGCTTCTGAGGGCAGCTATTTTTGGAAACAAGCTTAGGTGAAGGCCACTGGCTTTGCAGAGAAATTCTGTGATTTTTTTTTTTTTTTTTTTTTTTCATGGAGAAAATCTGGCAAGCTACACACAAGATCTAGCAGTGCAGCTAGCTGTGTGTATCCCTGTGTGTCCGAGTGTGTGTGTATGTGTTGTGTTGAGAGTGCGTCTAGTCTGTGGCCTGTGTGTGTGTGTTGTTGTTGTGTGAAACTTCCAGTGTGTACGTGGAGAATCTCACATACTGTTGGGAATACATGAGCAAAGAACACGTGCTTCAGAAAGTTTCCTGCCAAGCATGCAGTAGATCTCTACACTTCGAAGAATATTTCCTGCGCAGCTGCGCACATGAGTGTTTTGCAGTTTGTGGAAGCGTGGTCTGTGCATCTTCTCTTCCAACAGCAAAGTTTCCCTTATTCTGGACTGAAATTTCGGACCCGCAGAAAGTGGAAAGGGCTAACATAAAGACGTAGAGTCTATTTTGGAGAATCTTGTGGATCAAAACTGTACATTTGTGTAGACATTCAGCATGTTCAGCATTACACTGGAATGTTATGTTACGCAGTTGAGTGCGACTCGGGCAGGATTATATTTATAGGCAGTGAAGCGGACTTTGCACCCTGAAGGTCAACATATTCAGGCTGAGGTTGTCTGTTTGTCAAGGGGACTTTACCTGCAGTTTGCTTACCTCGAAAGCAAATTTTGAGCGAAAACAAACTTGTGCGTGTGAAGACTTGCGATGTCGTACTTTCATCGATTGGTGACATCCACCTAGTAGAATCACTAGTTCATCCGATCCTCTCTCCCCTTTTAAATCCTACTATCTGCCTACGAATCATCGGCTGCTAGCTTTTTTTTTTTTCAGCAGGGCTCTCTTCGCAGCCTTGTGACGGTGGCTGATTCATTACACCGCCTTAATCTGGGAGACGAGGGAATCTCTTCTCATTTATGAGCTAAGTTTTTGCTGGTAGGGGCCTCTTTTCTGGTAATGTGACCGTATTACTGGGCATACTCAGCAGGGTTGTTGCTCTGCTCGAGTCTAGCTGTTGTGCCTTCTGTGATGGGAATGAGCCAAGCTGTTCACAGGTGTTATTTGTGACTTGTGTGCTCAGTGCGGAAATCCAGCGGGTGCGACTATACTTACACTATAAAATACAACAGTTGTTCTGACTGTAGTGTTGAGTCATTTGCCCTTCAGACAGACTTAGAAAAATTCTAGTACAATTCTGCATGGAAAGAGTGTCGGACCAGAAACGAGAAGCGAGTGATGTGCTCATGACGATGTCAACTAGCAGCAGCTAGCCTTACTGTACGCGGGACTATGTTGTACACAGTTGTCAGAACGGAGTCAACGATTTCTACCTGCAGAGTGGATGAGATGACATTGAGAAGACTACCTCCAATGCATGCTTGATGATACAAGCTGAGTTTAGGGAGTGCAAGTGTTAAATAGACCGTCTAGAGGTTCTAGCTACCTGTACACTGCACATGCTGTGAAGATTACTTTCTGATTTCACTGCAACCAGACCTTATATGACTGCGCCGCGCTTCTGACTGCACGTAGACCAACCCTCTTTCTGTTCAGCCATTCTTGGATCATTTGCATTTATAGTGAACTTTTTGCTTTATATTCGCTGGATTTATTATTTGTTGTGCAGAGTGTTTGCTTGCTTTTGAAAGGAGTTGCAGCGAGTTCTGTCTACTAGAGGAGAATTATACTCATATACCTGACCTGAAATATACATCAGCTGGGGCAGAGTGTCTGACTGGAAGTCTAGAAACTAAAGAAGTATAGCCTAAACTATTGTTTGTTTGGAAAACTTTGCACTTATTCATTTTGCAGCCATGATGAATCCATGGAGAATAACGGAGGAAGAGGTGAGGATAATCATGAAAAAAAAAGTCTATTCTGAATGCCTGCTTTTGAATGATTGACATTTTACTTATCCTTTAATAATCACTGAATTAAGTTGAATTAGGTTTAGTAACACTTCTGTAAAAACAGATAACTAAAGTAGACAACATTACAAACAATAAGACATAGGCCTATAAGATAAGAGCATGATAATTTACAGTACACTCCCGTTATAATGAAAAGGCAAAATGTCTCCGAAATCCTGTTAAGTGATTGGTTTACAAAGTGCAGGGCTCGATACTAACGGTGGCCCGGTGGCCCGGTGGCCCGGGGCCACCAAAAATGAAAGTCGGGCCACCAAATTTCAAAAAAGGCAAATTTGGTGGCCCGCCTCGGGCCACCAAAACTTTTTGAAAAGTACGTACGTCAATTAATTCGTAACTTTTTGCGCCGGAAATTAGCAGTTATATTGTTTAAAGGATGCATGAAAAGGACTGAATGAGTGCCTGAGAGTGAGTGTTGCGAGTTTATGAGTAGATGGGCCA
Source organism: Diadema setosum (assembly GCF_964275005.1). Taxonomy (NCBI): domain Eukaryota; kingdom Metazoa; phylum Echinodermata; class Echinoidea; order Diadematoida; family Diadematidae; genus Diadema; species Diadema setosum. Next base: position 24,337,234 of record NC_092704.1, on the reverse strand, counting down.
TTCTCAGATTAAGTGTTCAATTCCATGTGAGTAAAACCGAAAAATCAACCACAAAGTAATACATTCAAAGATGTGTTTTCGGAAACTTCAAAACCGGTCAAATACGAAACAAAAAGTGGAACATTCTAAATGATGGCCATTCATTGAGTAAAAATGAATTGAAATAGAGCATCATATATGATTTTTGATCACCAATCAGATACGTTACCGCAAATTTACATTTTGTAATGGACTCCTAACTCTGAATTAGATTTATTGTTTTGATCCAATTTCTGTTCAGGAAAAGACATCTGTCCCCCCTAAAGATATTGGGGTTTTTCAAGAGGTAAAGATGTTGTCATCCCTTGCTAATTGGTAGAAATTATTTCTGTGTGGTAGGTTGAAATATGCTTTTTGCTGAAATGAAATATAACCTTAAGATTCACTTTGTATTTTTAGCAAATTTCGCTTACAAATAAAGTTTCGAATCCCACAAATCATGCAATGGGAACGATCCGATCTGGAATTTCCACAGGAAACAAATCTGAATTGCTTTCCTGGGGAAATAGCTATTGAAAAACATCGAATCACCTTTGGTAACGTATCTGGTAAAATATAAGTAATAATTTTAGTTGTGTATGAATTAATAAATATCACCTGTTTAATTATTTACCTCATGAATTGATGTAAAAATGAATGATGTAAGCCCAAATTAACCATTTTAAACATTGTACGTAATATTTAAACTATGAAATGTAGTGGAAAAGAGCCCTAAATGTGAAAGCTGAGTTCTTCATTCACAGAATATTCTCATCTTACGTCTGAATGTATTTATCCATCTGACTGTAAATATTCATTAAGTTTTGATGGATAATGCAAACAAGGTTTGAAAAATATATTTTTGCAGGCACTTAGAAGGAAGTAGGTACAGTCTCTATGAACTCGATATGCTAAACAGTTGTTTGACCTATGGTAACGTATTTGGCTCATCCCTTTTAATGAAAATGAATAAATAATTGTTCAACTTATCAATAAATCTTGAGTAGTTCTTCATATGTTGAAAAACACTAGAATAAATATGCAACAGAACACTGAAACTTTTCTCGGAAGCGTTTCATAAACTACTTTTTAATCTTTCAAAGTTTGGTAACGTATCTGGCGTACCGTAAATGAATCTGTCGGTGAAGTTACAGAGCGATTTCTACTGAATATTCTTCATTTGAACATAACTTTAATTTTTTATGGAAGCGTCATTCTATGCAGAATTGTTTTATGAACACTTTGTTTTACATAACATTATTTGTCACCGTGGGTGCCCTGAATTATACGTAACGTATCTGCTAAATCTGAAAAGCAAAAAACTGATATGCTGAATCTTAGCTTCGTCTTGTAAAATAAACGTTCAAAGTTGTTGCATAGAATATGAAAGTGGCTGGGTTTTATAGAATAGAACTTTGGAGTTTATGAGCACACAACGATTTGTTTGTAAAAACATTTACAATTTCTTTTCAGCATTTTGATTATGTGGTAACGTATCTGTCGGAAAACTTGACATTAAGTTGTGAGACACTGACGCACAAAGAAAAATCATGTGGAAGTGTTGCTCTTTTTCACCTCTCTGTCCTTTTGGTGTAAGAATATAATCCTGAGGTCCAACAAAACGAAGCATGTAATGTGTAGGGATGAATTTTGACCAGATTTGATCCCCAGAAAGCACAAGACCAATGAGCAAAATTCGGTCACGTATCTGGGGTAACGTATCTGTGGTAACGTACAATGTATATGGTCGATCATATTATTATGAGAGCGATATCTACCAAATATTTCTCACTTGTACTAAGCTTTAATGTTGAATCGATGCGTCATTCCGAGGAGTAATGTATAATATACAATTTGTCTGACATTGCAATATCTGTCGCAGTGGGTGGCGTGAAAAGTGTGTAACGTATCTGTCCAAATAAAAGTGTAGAAAACCGATATTTCAAACATTATACCGTATTCTCAATAAAGAGCTGTTGCACAAAAACTCTAAGTACTTGCAGTGTATGAAGTATATCCTCAGGGTTTCATATACACAGGGTCATTGCATAGTCTTGTTATTTTCCCAATGCTGTAACACTAAAGAAACTGGTAACGTATCTGGCGGTGAATTTGGCGACAGGTTTCAAAAGGTTATAAAAAAAGAAGTCAATAAAAATTTTGGAACTTTTTGAGTATTGTGATTAGCACATATGATATGCTCATCGTCCATGAAAATGATATTTGGAAAGTGTGTTTGTGGACGGAGAGGAGCAATAAAACATAATTCTGAAATAGCCGGCGACACTGCGTTTTTGGGGTCTTAACGAAGTTTAACAGCAAAATTTTATACAAAAAGGCAGACAACCGCATTTGATCGTGTTTATTTTTAACAAATAAAGTCCTCGTGATATATTATAAACACTTGAATAGTATCTAATAGGTTTCAGGGAACCGCAAACTGTCATGGAATGTCGGCGACACCAAAATTCCGTATTTGAACGCTTTTACTGAGAATGGGCCAGATATGTCCAACTTCCAATTCTTACTATGACTGGATAAAACTTAGATATCTGACTCATTAAAAAAACAGGACTTTAAAGTTTTTTATTGTTTTTTCGGGGCCACCAAATTTTTCTCTCGGGCCACCAAAAATTTGAAATTGAGGATTTTGGTGGCCCCATCGGGCCACCAAACAAAAAAGTTAGTGTCAAGCCCTGAAGTGTCACATGACCAAACATAATGTTACCTCTTTATTTTAAAGACAAAATGCAGACAGAGAAAAGATACGCTGTACTGTGACATACTATTTATGGCATACCCCATAGTGCACTAAAATGATACTGTAAAACATGATATACATCTGTACAAGCGTATGATATTCATGGCGTGAAATTTTCGCGAATTGGAGCCGACGGCCTTTTTGTGGCATGAAATTGTTGTGAATTATGGTGTTCAATGCATATAGTGTAGACAAGAACTTTTGCGTGCATGCATTTCAATTTTGCAAATTTTGGCGCTCGCGAAATTCGCTAAATTAAAATGCACGCGAACATTCCTCATTTTACAGTATGTCATAGACACACAATCGATCAACGTGTTTTCATTGATAGCTTGTGTAGAGTGCTGAACCAGTGTTGGCCTCATAGAGCAGTGTAAATTGCGTCCACTGCGTTTGGGCACAATACAGTTTTTGTTCATGCTGCAATTTATGTTTTGATTTCAACAAGATTACTATTTTTTTCTGTTGCATTTTCATTATTGAAACAATAATATAAAAAGACCATGCACTGTTTTTATATTGAAATTATAGATTTCTCGGTGACACAAATAGCACAATTTTCTTCAGGGCCATGATGGTGCCCCTCAGAAAGTAAAATTGTTGTTGCCAACATATGGCATCCATAATTTCAACTGGAGCCTCTTGGTGCATGGTTTGTTTACTGTAGATAAACTAGACATTGATCATTATCATCCATGACAGCTCGAGAAATTCATACATAACACACATTCACATGGAAATGGTACAGTTGATATGTACATGTAGATGTTATTTTGTTCATTGAGAGTATACGTTTTAGTATGTTTTGGGTTTGTTTGTTTGTTTGTTTGTTGGCTTAGTTTACTTTGTTTACTTTTATTCTAGGAGTAGGCCACTGTATTCACAAAATTCCATCTGTCACATTAATAAGTGAAGCAATAATACCCATTTCAAATGACAATTTATTATGTTGTTCCCATTCGGCATTCAGCAATTTAATCAGTGTGAGCAAGACTCGTTAACCTATACTCTGTTGAGGACGGGCTGATTTTGCTACAACACGCATTTCCCATAGACACCTGCCCGAGTATTTATATGTAGGGCCTACTTGGGACTCGTCTTCAGTGGGGTTATGAAAACAGATTGTTTTTCGTATCACGTGTTTAGATTAGTGTATGCAGCGTGTATGGTTTGCTGCTTTTACACAAAAGTTTGAAGAAAGACATGAATAATATGAATGGAGAGATTGGATTAACAAAATGGAAAATGCATTTTCTTTATTTGACTAATATTTGCACCATAATCAAGTAACACTGATTTTTTTTTTTTTTTTTTTTTTTAATGTTAGGAAATAAGATCACTTCTTCACAAACACCTGTTCTGTGCAGTTTATTTGATTATGCCAGATTTATGGTCTGCATCACATTCAACTGTGCATAATCACTTGATGAGGATAAGAATGAAAAAAAGAAAATGATTCTTTCCCTCTCAAAATCCATGCATGGAATGAATTTCTAGCTGGGCATTATTTCATTTTTATAGTCTCCAACAAGAGCTACACTTTGTAATCATGCATTCTGCTCCATTGCGTGCTGTATTAGTATGTTTCGTTAGAAGGGTACCATACACAGAAAAGGTGACCTCATCCAATTTGCAGACACAGAATTGTCTACAAAGAGAGGGAGGGAGGCGTGTTACATTACCACCACCAGACATGGTGAATGGACCTGGAATAGTGTTGCCCCAGGCTTGTGTTGTCCTTCCGTGGACTTATGAATGGGACCGATCAATGCACTCTTCTTGTGTGTATTTTTATGTCCCTTTTTACTGCATGTGTGTTGTGCCTGTGTGTTGCATGTGTGTGTGTGTGTGTGTGTAGTGTGTGTATAGATGTGTGCCGTGTGTGTCTGTGTTAATTGTCCTAAATCAGTGACCCATTCAATTCCCAGGTCTGCCACAAATCCATATCATTAAAGATAGAACTCCTCTAGTATTGACTGTCGTGTCTATATGGAAAGCCTATTCCATTTCGCTGTCTTTTTTTCTACAATATGCCATGTAAGTGTCATTGTTCAAGTCCTAAGAAACACTGCAAGGCTAGTCCATACTGCAGTAGTGCCTTCATTTTACAGAGTATGTAGGCCTACGTGTAGGCATAAATTTCTGTGAATTTGCTCTTTGTGTGTGTATGTGTGTGTGTGTGTGTATGTGTGTATGTGTATATTGTTAAATCTGAGGGTACAAGGTATGTGCAGAGAAATGCTTGTCTTCACTTTATTCTACCATATAGTGAGGAGACCGTGAAGTGTTGGAAAAAAAAACAACAACTTAATTTTTTGTATTTCCGCTGTTGATTTTGTTGTCCATTTCTATAAACCTTGTGGCCTAGCACTGTAAAATTTTGTTATTTTTTATGTTGATGTTTTGATTTTTAAGTTACGTATCATTCAGTTGTGAATATTTATACGCTCTTTGAATATCTATTGAGGAGGTTGTGGTAGCCTTGGTTTCAGATGTTCGGTGTCTAAAAAAAAACCCCAAAACAACATTACCGGTACTGGTATCATTTAGCAACATTGAGTGAGCCTGCAGCCCAAGCAAAGATAGAATTTACATAGTAAAAGGGAGTTTTCTATAAGCCTGCATCTAATCTCTCTCTCTCTCTCTCTCTCTCTCTTGAGAATCATGTTTCAAAATGTATTTCGAATACTGTTTATGAATGCGGTTTGAAATGCAATTCCCGGGGTGCCTTGTGTATCTAAACTGTCATATAATGGCAATTGGAGTGTTGTCACTGCGCATCTGCTTTGCGCAGTTCGACCCGGGGACGTAAAGGTCAATTGCGTACCACCAAACATGCCTTCATTATTCACGCAACTGGAAACAGGTGGATGTTGACCTGGGCAGCTTGGAGATAGAAATTATACATTTCAAAATGGTATTGCGTTTGTCTACTGAGTACTCGCAGAAAGACCATCGTGGTCTCAAAGGCGTTTCAAATCGGCATTTCTCAACTTGTTTGAAAACACAATTTTGTTTTATCTCTTGCCCCAGAATGCCTCAAATGTGTTTTGTGTTGCGATTCTGCCTCAGGAAATTTTTTTGATAGAGAAATGCACCCATAATGATTCAACAGCAATGGGGAATCAAGATTTTTGAGATGTTCTGATATAGGCTTTGAATGCCAAAGGGAACCAGCATTAATTGTTAAGAGACACCAACTAGAAACAGTAAAGCAAACTTGCTGGTCTACATTCAGGTATTTTCATAACATCTTACTCCAGACTATCCTGTATAACAGACATGTGATACCACTGAGTTTTTACTCATTTTGTTCACTCAGTATTTTGACTTCTTTTCCTCACTGATGATAGAAACTTGGCACAGCTCCTATATTTATTCATTCCTAGGACGTGTTATCATAAATGTGACTAATTGTTGACTTGAGCATTCTTTTGGGTATCCAGCAACCCTACTAGATGGGGGTGAAAATGCTATTTGTTATGCAGTGAAGAGTACTTTTTAGATTGGTGGGAAATATTAAATACAATCATTGAACTTTTTGTGTGCATAAAATAGTACTAATGGTGTTGGTATTATAATCAATTTTATAAGTTGTGCATGTATTGTGATGTGTATTTTGATACTGAGGGTGCGTTCGAGCGCTCTCCTGAAGCGAACTGTACCGTACCGTACCCGCGCCAGAGGAGCATTCGAACGCTCCTAAAGTGTACCGTACCGTACTGTACCGAGCTAAAAGTGGACCACTTCCCGATGTGCTCCAAAAGCGTACCAAAGCGTACCAAAAGTTCGTTGTAAAGCATGTGCGTATCATGCGCATACGTCACAATGCAAAAACATCATTCTCTTTGTTCTGGACAGCTGTAAGTAGTTCAAGCGCCAGGGGTGAATGACATTCTTGCTACAAACAAGCGTGACCTTTCTAAAAATAACTCGTGAGTACGCTTTCTCCACAGAGCGCTCGAACGCTCCAAAATTGGCATGGTACGGTACGGTACGCTATAGTTCAGTTGGCTGTGGTTCGCTTTAGAGCGCTCGAACGCACCCAATGATCAGGATTCAGGAATGTTCCACATATTGCTTCATAATTATCTTGTTGAGGAGAAGCTGATTTTGCTACAACACGCATTTTCAATAGACACCTGCGCGAGTATACTCGGGATTCGTCTTCAACGGGTTTAGAAATGAATACAAAAGCGAAACAATACAAAGTGCATCCTCCACCTTTTTTAGGTGGCCGATGCGCAGAAATGCAAGGCATGATTTTCAGTAGAAACGGAGAGAGTGACAAAATTTGTGGTGTGCTGGAAGTCTTGAATTCCTAGTGAAAAGATTCCATGCGTTATTCAATTGGTCATCATAGCAACCTGATCTGTGACCTTACGATACAGGACTTTCTGGTTCACTGCACTTTGCAAGATCCCTCGCTTTACCCTGCCATCTCCACGTGATAGCCATCGTGTTTGCGAGGGTTCAAGTTTCACGAATTTCGCAAATCACTGTCGGGCAGCGAATTGAATCCGTTGAGGACGAGTCGAGTATACTCCAGCAAGCGTCTAGGGGAAATGCGTGTTGTAGCAAAATCAGTCCATCTTCAACATGAAAATATAGCCACCTAATGTAGATTGCATGAAGTTTGCAGCGCGTACAGACAGGCATTGGTGCACTTACGATCGCAAAAACAACATCTCGCAAACATGTCTTTGACCCCATTTGCGAAAATATCTAGGTAGAAATAACAGCTTTTACAGTATTTGATTGCTCAGTAGAAACAGTTCAGGTAGTAGTAAATCAGGAGGTGATGCAGGTGACAAAAATGTGCGATGATGTGAGGTAATGCGAGGTCTCCAGTAGAAGCACACTGTGTGAATACGTATGTAATTTGAGAACAAGCCACCATTCAACACACGTGGTAGCATAATATTACTGTATATTATGCTGAATATTTCGGGAGGTTTTTACTTTCGCGAATTTTGCAAGTTAGGTGCTGTTCACGAATTTAAAGACACACGGAAAATATTGACTCTGACCCCAACATGAATGTGATATGCACGCATACATATCTCTGTTCAGTACTGTATTCCACAATCGCGAATTTAACCACTCACGAAATTGTCGGGAAGTCCTGATTTATAAAAACTTTAACCTGCTAATTATATGGCGTATACAGTAAGCAATTGATTCCCAGGAGATTTTTTTTTTTTTTTGCTGCAGAAATTATTTTCCCATTAAATGGGTACCCCCGAATTTTACAGCATATTTTCTTACAAGTGTATAGTGGAGCTAGTTAATTGCATTGAATCTTCACAACTTGAAAGGGACTGTACAATACTGGTTGAGGTGAGGTTTCATGTTTTGAACATTCCTAAGTGAGATAATGAGAAACCTCTGTTGAAATATGAAAGAGCATGTAATTTTAAGAAGGATTCAACATTTATTTGATGAAAATTGGTTTTCAAATGGCTGAGATATCTGAAAAAGTGACAATAATAAAAGGCAACAGGCCATGCCTTTTATTAGGATCCCTTTGTTTCAACTTGTTTTTGGATATCTCAGCCATTTCAAAACCGATTTTCATCAATAAACTTTTGATACCCCTTAGAATTGCATGCTCTTTGACATCTCATAGAGCGGTTTCTTAATATTTCGCAAAATGTTCAAAGCTAAATCATCACCTCGACCAGAACTGTACACACCCTTTAATTAAAATTTACAGAAATTACCAGTAGGAATAAATTTGTAAGTCTTCTGAAGTGTATTAATACTAATATGAAAGAAAAAAAATTTGAATGTAGCAAATACTTGGGAGGCTTTTGACCACTCTTCAGCTTAAAGGGGATGGCTAGTAACTGATCAGTGAGAATCATGGGGAATGCTGGGGGATGATTGTTCCTATTCTTTAGGGATTCATTTAAGAGTACATTATATGAACAACCAAGTGCACAAGTGGAAAAGAAGCTCTTCCTCTAACTTGTCAAAGACTATTAATGAATGTTAGGCAAACTTTTAAATGGTAAACAGATGCAGAACCAAACTCACAGAAATGTAATTTCTTGGATTGGATGCATTATTTATTGTTCATGGAGGATGCCTTTTCTTCTGACTAAACTTCCAATGTTGAAATTGTGCCGCGCTCAATACTGCATTTTCACCGCTTCCAGGGTAGATAACGGGTAACTACCGGTGCTTTCTTTAGAGCCGAGACTCGCAGTAAGAGCTTGACATTTCTCAGCGGAATAATCCCTCCTGTGTTACTAATGGTCTGAATAGAGATAAGTGGCTCGGAGGCAGACTTTATTGTGTAGTAGCACCCCGTGATATCTTTCTTTCAATCCAATGAAAACACCAACCTGGTAATGCATGCTGCAATAGTCATGGCCTGATTTGAATCCAATGCTTCCACTTGGATGCCAATAGCTCCGAATTGACAGATCTGTGGCACATGAAAATTAAACAAAGGTAGCTGAGGGGTTACCATGGAGACCAAGGTCAGTGAAAATGAGGATGGAGTAGAGAGTGAGTTCTAAGTAAATGTTAACCTGACCAATGCTGATGACATAGATGTCTCATTGTAACATCTCATTGAAACCCAGAACAACATTTTCTCTATTTTCCGAAAGCTTTTGTCTGATTTTTCAACCAATGGCGTACATTTTGTATTTATGTCACCCAATTTTGTTTTCTTTCTCTCGTAGGCCAACATTATCTTCTTTTCAAATGTATTAGAAAAAAAGTTGTGTGTTTGTGAGATGTTCTTCCTGCGTAGGCTGAACTCTTTGACTGAATCTGATCTCCACCATTGTAATTTCACTAAATTGCATTTATTAAACAAATCTTGATGAGAAAAAAAAAAAACACACACAAAAAAACATGTATACTTTCTTCTTGTCACGTTTGCACAGCAGAATGTGCTGTACAGGGGAGCATAATTAAGAGTAGATGTCATCTTGGTGTGTGTGCTAGACAGATTTGATGATTGAGGACACGAAAGTTGCGATTTCAACCATCCCCATCTGAATGATATTTATCCAGACAGGTGTCAGAAATGCTCCCCCCCCCCCCCCCCTTAGTATCTGACTGCCTTGCACACATTGAAAAAAGAGTGACATGAATGCATCTTTGATAAGATGCAGATGGGGTGTGGAGGAAATTTACATAACGTCACTGGGGCGACAAGACCTCATAAAATGTCAAATGTTCAGTAGAGCAAAAAACAAAAAACAACAACAAAAAAACAAACATGGCAGCCAAAGCACTACATCAGACGGGATATCCTTTCATTTGACTTAATGTGGTGGCTTCAGTTTTGGAATAAGACAGCTAGGATATGGACAGGACATCACTTTGTAACAGATTATCTGACTGTTAATCCAAAAAAAGTCATTTTCACCAAAATTTGAGATAACAAGGTCTTGTCACCCCAGTGCCGATAAATCTCATTAATTTGCCAACTCATTGGTGTTTGTGGGAGTGTGTTTGTGTGTGCATGTGTGTGAGAGGGAGAGAGAGAACATCCAGTTATTTATAGTAAAATATTACAAGTAAATTGTTAATTTCTATTTCCAAGTGCATAATGTTACACACTACATCTTTGTACAGTGAATTGCTTTGCTCTTTGTGGTATAGGAACCGAATACATACATGTATTGGCAAAAAGAATCAGTCTGAATTTTCATCAGCAGTATCATTCAGGGAGAGATAAAGATAAAACAGCCAGCCAGGGAGTTATATCAAAGGGTAATATATAAAAGTAATGAGAACCGAACAAAAAACAGCGATGTGTCTACAGAGAGAAAGAAAAGAAAAAATCCTTGCGAGGCAGTGGATATGAGTTTATGAAAGATTATGAAAGATGGGCAAGGAAATGAATGTGCACATACTTATGAATAAATTGATGGATCGATGAATTAATGCATGGACGGATTCGAAAGGATGAGAAAGCATCGCAGAATAAGTAAATGGACTTCCTAATGAAGTCCTGATATAGTACAGACAACATGAATTTATGAAAGTTTATGAATATATGAACAAAAAGATGACAAGATATATATATAAGATGATGGGATTTAGATTGATTTTTTAAAAAATGAATTGATTCACAAAGAAGAATTAGGGAATAGAAAGCATCAGAGCATCCAAAAGATGAAATAAGGTAGTAAAAGTTGATACATCATCTCTGATTTCATGAAAGGTTATGATATAAGATTTTTGAAAGAGGATTTTGCTGGAGAATGAATTCAGAGATCAATTTATTGTTACCGGTATATATATGAAAAAAGTGAGATGTGCTTTGTATCCATCATCATCATTTTAATAGATATTTGGCCAGGACATGGTACATCCCACAGCTTTTAAATTTGCAGCCATATAGGTCTTTATTAGAAATAACATGTGAAAGTATCAAAGCATCTATAAGATGGCTGAATAAATTACAGATGGCGTTGTCTACATGTATGCTACCAGTAAAAGGCTTATGCGGTTTAATAAGTCTATAGGTGGAGATAATTTTGCAGGACTTGCGCTGGCCTAATCCACATTGAGCCTGCGATGCCCAAAGGCGAATCTAGATCATGTACACACACAGTCAGTGATATTCTGAGACCTCTTCTCTGAAGGTTAAACTGTTCTATTTACCAGCAAATTATAATATTATTTGCAATGCATGGAAACACAGTGAGGGTGGACTGGCACACCTGCGTATAATGCTAATCAGATTTGTCTAATTTGCTGGTCCACAGCATCAGAGTGTGCAGTTTCTTATATTCACCTTCCCCACAAAGCAAGAGGATTATGAGTGGGGCTCTATTGGTCAGGAGGGCAGTGGTCTTCCATTCACACACATGCTTGCACTATTGGATGAGGGTCAAACCTTGCAGATGAATGGAGTCCTGTTTTAAAGGCATTGTTTACTATTGGAAGATGAAACAGAAACCCAGCTTTGGACTAGTGCTTCAAATTAGTTCTAAAATGTGATTTGGGGATAGAAACAACCAGTGTAAAAAAGTCAATCTATATAATCAATGTTTATAGTATTGTTAAATACACAAAATGTGAACAATAGATACAGTAAAATTGTTTCTGGAATAAACTGCCCACAGTTATGGTTTATTGAGAAGAACAGTGATATCTCCTCATATTTTAGGCTTTTTTGCAAAATGTTTATAAATTATGGTAGGATGTTTTGTGATACAACTGACCTACACATATGCATCAAATGTGATAACTTGAACATTTTTTAAAATCACTGTTCCCAATGGTAAACCACACCTTTAATGTGTAGGAGGATACCTGGAAATGACTTGGATGCATTTAAAGGACAAGTTCACCTTCATAGACATGTGGGTTTAGTGAATGCAGCAATAATAGTAAAACACATCAGTGAGAGTTTGAGGAAAATCGAACAATTCGTTCAAAAGTTATGAATTTTTGAAGTTTCTGCTCAGTCACGACTGGATGAGAAGACTACTATGGCTTGTGATGTCACATGAGTACAACGATATAAAGAAAGAATAAAGAAAATTCAACATATTTCCATTTTTCTCGCATAACGAAAGAACACTCGACTTCTCTCTTTCAGAAGGCGGGGAATAATATTACCCTTAATATACGTCAGTAACAAGTCGAAGAAATGTACACTCTATTCAAAAAGTAAAGTTTTGTGAACTTCTCTTTTTATTTTCCTTATATCGTTGTATGCATGTGACATCATACACTGTAGTAGTCTTCTCATCCAGCAGTGACTGCGCAGATACTTCAAAAATTCATAACTTTTGAACAGATTGTCTGATTTTCCTCAAACTTTCACTGATGTGTTCTTCTAATATTGCTGCATTCTCTCAATCCTTTGATGTGGTGGACTTGTCCTTTAATGTCTTCATCTTATCTTCCTACTTTACTCACCCTCCTCGGCCACATGATACTCAACCCAGGATATTTAAATCGCTATACTGTATCCCATTGAGGATGAGTCCCGAGTATACTACAGTAGGGCAGGGGTCTATGGGAAATGCGTGTTGTAGCAAAATCAGTCCGTCCTCAACGAGTTAACTAAATAATCTATTTAGATTATTAGAATGGCTGAAACCATTCTTTTTTATGAATGGGCAATGTGTGCAGTCATTATAAAAGTGTAACCTTAGGCCTTAAGCCAGAAAGTCTATAAGAAAAAGTATCAGTACTTGAAAATATTTCCTTTTCAGTCAAATTCTGTGGTGCTTTAAATGTTTGTTTTTTGTTGTTGTTGTTGTTGTTTTTTTTTTTTTTTTTACTAATTACTGGTGCAGTAAGTGCGCACTGGGTTTGAGTGCATCATAGCCTTTAGAGTATCAAATAGAGAGATTAATAGCTGTTAATCCTGATACTGATGAAATATTACTGTTAGTCTCCGTGCAAAACCCTTTTTTTTTCTACAGAGAACTGTATTGATAATGATATGAAGAAGAGAAGAGAAGAAGAGAAAAAAATGATAAGGTTACATATGTTACAGTGAGCAGTCCCAACTGTAATGTAGGCCTACATGTTTGTGTAATTCTGAAATTGTTTACCTTTTTTTTTTCAAAGAAGACTTAATTTGCCTAGTACAAACTGACCCGTAATGAGACCAGCAATGGACTGACCTCGTAAATATTCAATAAGCTTTAATTATCCATTTCAGCCATTTGTTTTGTAGAGTGCTTGCTTACTCGCTGGCACACAGGACACACACCCACACAAGAGGTCCTGCTGTGCACAGCTTCCTCTTAATTGTTCTCTTAGCTAGCCTTGCCTCAAGGCTTAAATGTTTTCACAGCATTCAAATAGTTTTCGTTATCATAACTTCTCTCCCTCAAAAAACAAAAGACACACAAAAAAAAAACACACACACAAATGAACATAAAGAACACTCTAATAGATACTACATTTAAATCTTATAAGTAATGAATGCTTACAGATACTACCAGAGACTCCAACTCTCCCGTTTTCGACGGGAGATCTCCCGCCGAAAACCCATTTTTGCAAAATCTCCCGTTCTCCCGCTTGAGATTTAATTTCTCCCGCCTTGGCTCTGTGTCTCCTGTTGGAAAGGATTTCTTACTTATTGCTATTGTATGTTGAAAAAATAAGCCTTAGATAGCACCGGAGAGCATCTAGAACCCTAGGAACTTCGCGCTTTGCACGCATCAACGTAGAGTCTCCCGTTTGCTGGGGGTTTCGGGCGGGAGAATCTCCAGATCAGAAGGTGCTTGGGGTTGGAGTCTCTGTACTACACTTTGTATTTTAAGGGGTGGTATATCATTTTGTCCTGAAAAATATATCACATGACTTCACATTTGATATGTGTTTCTGCCCCCAAAGGGTATCAGAGGCATTCAAATATTGTTTGTTTGTTTGTTTTTTTTTTTGTGTGTGTGTGTGTGTGTGTGTGTGTGTGTGTGTGTGTGTGTGTGTGTGTGTGCAATAGACATGTGCACAAACCCCAAACCTCCAACATGAGAGAGAGTGAGACAAAAGGGTTTCATAGCATTTCCTATACTGCAACCGTGAAATATATGCACTTGATTAGATTTGGGCAAGATGACTCAATGCCAAAAGTGACTAAACTTTGACTAAACTTGTTGACTTGCTCCAACTTCAGTAGGAACATTCTTTCTGGATTTTAAGACCATGAAAATGCTTGCATCAAAGAAGAGGGTATATGTAGGGTCTGAGAATTATCAGAAATAACATCAGAGCTGTCCATAGAAGAAATGGACATCAAATGAGATTGGTATTTTAACTCAATAAGTAAGCCAACTGAGGAATAAACTTGAAATCAGCATGAACTTTTATGCTGGGCCCTTACATTGTTAAGATGTTTCTGGGATGGTGATAAATGTGTTTTTAAAGAGATGGTTTCGTATTGATTGAGGTATTAAAGGATTCAGCTTTTAACATTTTTTGCAAGATACTCAGAAATCACTTTATGAAATGTTCAGGAACATCCAATTCTAAGAGGAATTCAAAGTTTATATGATTAAAATAGGTTTTTTAATGGCTGATATATATCCAAAAACAAAGTAAAACAAAGCGATCCTAATGAAAGGTGGGTCCTACAATGTACCTTTTATTAGGATTGCTATGTTTTATCTTGGCCATTTCAAAACCAATTTTCGTCAAATAAACTCTGAGTTCCCCTTAGAATTATATCATCTTCCGTATTTCATAAGAGGTTTCTCATGATCAAGAAAAAACAGAATCATCATCAGATAATGTGGGAAACCTGAAGTGCCATGTCTACCAAAACTAGACCTACACCATCCCTTTAAATGATAGTGTGAACATTTGTAATCTTGTAAGGACCATCAGTCGTCATGTCTGTCATGTCGGCTTCGAAATTTCTGGAGGTTTATTTTGTGTTTTGTTTCTGATGTCATTAGTATGGAACAGAAGGATTTTGCTGTGAGGGACTTTGTGCAGAATGAATACTAAATCACATTTTTCATCAGCACACAAGTCTGTGTATTTTCAGAGATTGTTATGCCTGTGTGAACAAGGGTTGCAGTAATCTGTACCGTGATTTGTATGGATAATTTACTGCAGTGTAACCCTTAAAGGATCAGTCATTGCTTTTTCAGTTTTGAAAGATCTCAGTCCTATCTTTTCTTATTGTTTTTTGTTTGTTTGTTTGTTAAAGCTCTTGTGTATTAGATTATGAAAAAGAATTAATAATGCAAAGCAGTGTAAGCATTAGTTCAAAAATTTTACCATTACTTTGCTTTCTGCTGAAGTATTGGTTTTCACCTTTATGTGTCAATTTAGACAGGTAGGCCCTATCAAGTTTAGAATGCTGTTCTTTATTCAACCCCCCCCCCCCCCCAACAGCGATCTGACACTGCAGAGTGTAGGCACATGGAATGCATGCAGGTATCCTACATTGTCCATGGAACTTTCAAACATTCCATGAATAGTTTTATTCAGGAAAAATACACATATGAAAATATGGATGTTTTTGGATAAGTTTCAGGATTTGTCTTATGGTTGTTCGTTTTTTGTTTTTTTTTTTCCATTGCCAATAACTTACAAGTACAGGATGCAATAGAAACCTAGTTTTTTCCCACATTCCCACGTCTTTCAATCAAGTAATGTCAAATCATGTGAAAACATAGTCTGAGACACACCACCTTGTTAGCTTTGCTTGTCATTTGAGACTTGGAAACTTCCTGTTCGGAATACATTAGAAGATCTGTGTTTTTACTCTCAATTCCTCTTTGAGGTGCTGCTGGAGAACTTTGGATGGGGGGGGGGGGGGGGGGAGGGGATGGGGTAGGGGAGGCAGACCCCATCCACCTCTGTACCACCTATTCCCATGCTTGGCCTGTTCACATGCACCCAAAATTATGGAGTTTTAAAAATAAATTCTTGCAATGCAATGCAAGAACAGATAATTCTTGTGTGCAGATGGATACTAAAACATCACTATCCCCTCTACGTCATTATGCAAAAATCATTCTTCTTGATTTTTGTCATATACTCGTGATAAGTTTTCCCCATGCATTGTACATTGTGAACAACATACAAAAGCAATATCGATTTTTGTTCATGCCATGGTTCAGCTTACAGCACTAACAGAGACTCCAACCCAAAGCACCTTCTGATATGGAGATTCGTATCCGGGCAATTACCCCCGGAGGGCAATTACCCCCCCGGCCAAATACTGGTTAGTGGTAAGGTAAGAGTAAAGATTAGGGTTAGGGTTAGGTTTAGGGTTAGGAGTTTGGGTGAGGGTTAGAGTTAGGTTCAGGATTAGGATTAGGATTAGGATTAGGGTCAGGGGAAGGGTGCGGGGTAATTGCCCAGGGAGTAATTGCCCTAGAGATTCTCCCGCCTGAAACCCCTAGCAAACGGGAGACTCCAAATTGATGTGTGCGAAGCGCGAAGTTCCTAGGGTTCTAGATGCTCTCTGGTGCTATGTAAGGCTTATTTTTTTCAACATACAATAGCAATAAGTAAGAAATCCTTTCCAACGGGAGACACAGAGCCTGGGCGGGAGAAATTAAATCTCAAGCGGGAGAACAGGAGATTTTGCAAAAATGGGTTTTCGGCGGGAGATCTCCCGTCGAAAACGGGAGAGTTGGAGTCTCTGCACTAAGTCTGGCTGAGGGTGACTGAGGTCAAGTTCCTCCAGTGATTGTTTTGGTGTGCGCAGTTTGGAGATTTAAAGTGCTTTGCTTGCATCCAAGTGATACTTTTACCAGTGGGTAAATGGCTGCGAATAAAATTGATTTGGCATCACGATCCAAAATTCATGTGTGTAAAATGGGCCTGCCCTAAATTGTGAGGAATTGAATGAGCCCAGAGAGACACAAGTAATTTAAGCCAACCTCACCTTAACCCGTTGAGGACGAACTGCTTGTGCTTCAACACGCATATCCCATAGATACCTCCCCGAGTATAGTCGGGACTTGTCCTCAGCGGGTTAATAGCTCAGTTCTTGTGAGACGGGGTTCATCCCTTTAAAATCCTGTCAACAACCTATGATGACCTCAGAAATATGTTTGTGATAACACGAGACAGATCTAGAGAGCTGCATCATCTAGGTATACTCATGCAAGGTACTGATTGATATTATATCTGATTTGAGAGGGCTCTTGGCAGAGATACACATGTTCGTCACACAGTTCACCACTCAAGTCAGTCTCATTATTCAATCCCGTTTCTGTCCCGGTCATCTTCGTCTCTCTCCCCCAGGACTTGAGTTCCTTTGCTATGCCCTTTCTGGAGAGCGAGGAACAATCACCGGGCAGCTCTCGAGGGGGCAGCACTTCGTCCTCACCAGGGGGCAGCATCACAAACATCGACAGCGCGCGGCGCTACACATTTCCCAACAACGCAGCCAAACCCGTAAGTACTTTGTACGTAAGCTTAGGATTGATCTTGCTTTACTCCCATGCTCAAACACGTATCTGTTAAGGAGAAGGAGGGGGAGGGGGTGTCTGTTATTTTTTTTCCTTTGCCCTACAAAAGAGGTATAACATTCTGTACATCACATTTTAAAGCAGAGCACACTTGTCAGCACTGCTAGGAATGACTCCTCTAGTGGCTTACTATTTCAGCCTTCTAATATTTGAAGTGCTTATTTTCCTTACCCTGGGGAAAAAAAAAATCATAAGCTTGTAATTCATTCTTGGAGTCATTTTGCTACTTTAGATTTGACTGAAATTGGTTTTGGGTGCTAATCTTCATTTCAGATATTAAGACCTTGTCATTTATGGGCTATTTAGATATGAATAACTTTGTTTGAAATTCTTCCTATTTCGTAAGATCAAAGATTTAAATATGATTTTATTTCATAATATTATTTCATAATGACATTTTGCAAGATTACGATCATTCCAATTTCCAGTGTGACAAAAAGGAAGGTACAACAATACACTGAATAGTTTGATCTCCTGCAACACTTGCATACTCTATTACTGGCAGTTAGCAAATATTTTCATACCGCATTGCCTGTCTCTGCTACCAAGCTTGTATCATTAGAATCAAGCAATGCACATGTTTTTAAATGTAATGCAAAGTATGATGATGAGAAGAAAGGAGCCTCTCAACATATCTGTGGTATTAGTTTTTACTGTATTTGCATAATACCTAGGCAGATGCATCTTACAGAATTAGTGTACTGTGCAAAAATATGTGTAAGCTTTCAATTCAAATGGTGCCAATAATCAGTTCCAGCAATAAGAAAATTCTCCAACTCATCTGAATGAGCATTATTGCACAAAGGACCCATATGTTTTTAAGAGGTAAAGTGCCTTTCACTAGCCCAACAGTGAGTTTGGTTCTACTGGCAGTTACCGGTAGTCGGCAAGTATGTCTGATCTCTGAAGTACTCTGCCAACAGTGCAGCACTGTAGTCTGCAGATTGGAGAAAGAACTTCAGTTAATAGAATTCAGCCATGTTTTTAAAAAAGATCCATTGTTTCCAAAAATCATTTGCACTCTAAACTGACTCATCCCGTTTGGAATGTTTAATAATTAACATTTTTTAATGATATGCAGGGCAAGCGAAGATGGCATAGTGGACCTTCCACCTCGGCTAGTCAGACAGCGGCCTCACCTCATGGAAAACCTGTGTACAACTCAAGATCAGGTAAGAAAATTCAGCAAGAAGTTTCCTCTTTCCTCCTCCCCCCCCCCCCCCAACCTATTGACCGATTCGGGTTCGTTGAGGGCAGCAGACATTTTATGGCACTGGGCGCAGCCATGAGCTCAAATTGCGGTGTCTCAGCCGACCCCCCCTGCTCTCCCCCACCCCCCGGGCAACATGTTTATCGCGCACTTGTAACAAAGGTTCGCGCACTAAGCAAGCATACGCACACTCAGTACGAGACGCTCATTGGCTAAAACAACCATGCATCCGTTTTTCATTCTGCGCGCGTGCTAATGTAGGGAGAGGGGTGGGGAGTGGGAAGGGGGGGTCGGCTGAGACACCGCGTAATGGCGCTGCCCATGCCAAAAATACACATAGCGCGTCACAGAATCGGTCAATACTCACACATACACACA
The DNA here is from genome assembly GCF_964275005.1 of Diadema setosum. Lineage (NCBI taxonomy): Eukaryota > Metazoa > Echinodermata > Echinoidea > Diadematoida > Diadematidae > Diadema > Diadema setosum. The sequence continues at coordinate 24,317,934 of NC_092704.1, read as the reverse complement.
CACCTGGGCCCTGTTGCATAAAACCCTTACCGCTGGACTTACCGCTCCTTTCTAGGTAAGTCTTCAAATTAGCAGTAAATTTTATAATCCTTGATGCTGATTGGCTGTGATGCCTAATTTTGACCGTAGTTACCATTGAAATTCAACGGTAAGTTTTATGCAACGGGCCCTCTAGCGCTTTACATACAGTAGTTGAGGTTGTGGAAACCGTTTTATTTGCCTTTTTTTTATGTCTGTGCTGCTTAGTGTACTGCATAGTGTACAAACTTTAGATTAAAAGGATGCTGTTTCCCATGTTCCACTGCTGGGGAGGTTTGTAGTATCAGCCTAAAACCAGTGGTAAGTCCAAACTGTTTGATTATTAGCCTTTGGGATACTGTTAGAGCTGAAATTTTCGCGTACAGATATTTTCGCGAATTGCTACTTGGAGGACATTTTCGCGTGTTGTTAATTTCGTGGGTGCGAGAGTGTAACTGAACTTAGATATTCGCGCGTTGTTATTTTCGCGTGTTGTTATTTTTGCGGTTCAAAAGCGATTTTTCAAAATTCGCGAAAATAATACCACCGCAAAAATTTCAGCTCGTACAGTAAGGCAATGGTGTTTAATATAGGTCAAGGGTCACAGTCACGTGTACATGTATGATTAGGTAGCAGTATTCTTTTAGTAAAGGATACTCAGCCTATGACATTTCAACTCTGGCTAAGAAGAAACTGATATAGATATTAACCTGGCACAGTAGGTTACTGACTAAAGGTCAGAGGTCAGATGTCAAAGTCATAGCACACAGTCGGTCAAAGAGGAATGAAACTGAGTGCATGAGCATAAAGTTAGACAAACTAGTGAAAGGAGACAAATTTGAGTGGAGGTGTATGTAGTGAAACATGGACAGTCATAGTAAATAATGTTGAGTTTAACTAGCATTTACTGTGGCCCTGCTTTGCATTCTTTCCCCAATATCTGGCAAATGTCTTTTAACTGCCTGCTTTGCGGTGCCATAAATCATTGTTTAACAGCCAGGCGTTTAACTCGAGTATTTATAGCCGGACTTACATCACTGTGAGCAAACAACACAAGCAGTGCACTGATGTTGTTGGGCTGTGAACAGTAGAGGGCAGCAGATAGTAACCAAATCCCATCCTGATTTGGTCAGCGAGTGTTGTGCTATCTTGCCTCAGTGCTCAAGCTTCCATGGAAACTATATCAGCAGCAATTGAATGATGAAAATGAACTGAGATGGCTGTCTGTTTGAATTCTAGGGACAAAGACATTTGTTCCAGATACTCTTGAATGACTCTTTGCCATGGAGATGAAATAACTGTCTTGATTATCTAATAATCTGAGGAATATAAGCCCAGCATGGGGGGGGGGGGGGGGAATGCGCATGATACAATATAAAAGTATACACATTAGATGTTGATGAAACTAACTTATTTTCTTCTTATTCTTCTTCAAAGTATGCCTCAAAGTTCCATCTGGAACCAAACGATATTTTCAGTGTATAATGCATCTCATCTTGTAAGTATTCAAACACTCTTTGTATAAGTTTAGAACAGTTTTTTAACCCAGTATTTCGATAGATCATTCAAGTACTCGGCTGGTGCGTAAAAGTAAGGGTGTTGTCATTTTTATGATGTCCTCTTTGGATATAACCTAGGATGAGTGTATACATAGCCATTATACTATAGCAGAAAGAGAATGCATTTTTTTTTTAATATAATAATAGTTTTTCAATGACATCCTGCAAAAGTTTTATTTGCTATTCTGTTATTCGAATAGAATTGTGACATTGTGAGATTTTTTTATCTGAGATATTGATATAGTAGTGTATTAAGTATGATAACAGTCTAATTGTAATTTTATGGCTTGCAAAAGCTGAATAACGGCCTTCACTCATTTGGTTTTATTGTTCCAGTCCCATTTTAAGAAGTGAAGCTGTTGTGTTAAAAGCAGAGGTAGGGGACAATGGAGTGTGGAAAAGCACAAGGCAGGACATTCACGTTATGAATACCGTATACGGCATATATTTTATAGAGTGTCTAATTTTTTGCTAGTTGGGTCTTCTTGATAGTTCCATGAGACATTCAAAACATGATCTTGGAACACAGGAATGAGAAGAAAAATGTATGTAAGCAGATCACATTCATGTTGGAATCAGGGTTAAAGGTACTGTTTTGTACCTTTGGGAGCAGTGATTTTAAAAATGTTCGAGTTTTGATGCATAATGTGTAGGTCATTTGTATTACAAAACATCCTACCATACAAAAATTTTGCAATAAAGCATGAAATATAAGGAGATATCACTATTTTTTTTCAATAAACCATAACTGTAGATGGTTTATCCTAGAAATAATTATATTATTTTAACAATTGTTCATATTTTGTATAATACTGAACATTGATTATACTGATTAGTATTTTTACATTGGTTGTTTCTATCTCTAACTCACATCTCAGAACTATTTTGAAGCACTGAAGCTGGGTTTTGGTTTTATCTGTAAATGAAAAACAATTCCTTTAATATTTTCACATGTTTTTGAATTCGCATGTAGCGCTCAACTTGTGAAGTTCCCAAAAATAAAACCCTCGGCGACAGACACATTATTTCAGAACATTTTATTGATAGTCATGAGGAAATCAGTGACACATATTTTGTTGATCATTTGACCTCTATTTGACTTGATGCATTCAAAGTAAATTGAAAGAAGTACAAGAAATGTTGTCATTTTTCTTCTAAGAACTTAATAGTAAACAGAGTACTGTGATATTCAAACATATTCTGTGTCATTGCCAAAATTTCCTCAAATGAACGGGAGTGCAAAACGAGAACTGTCAAAACAGAGTGATCATTTTTCTATGGATGAGTGCCGTCGTGACAGGATGAAAGAGGAGTTGTTGTTCTGTGCATGCACTATTCATCAGGGATGGGGGTGGGGGATGGGGTGGAGGAGTGGGGCGAATGTACGAAACTGTTTACCACTGGGCGCCCTGCATGTACACCAAAACATTGTAAGGCTCATAACTTGTTCCAGATCTTGGCAAACAACTTGACCTACATTCCAATCGGATCGAGGGATATAGCGTGGGCTCCTTACGGATACAATGCATAGATTTGTAGTTGCGTTGGGTCTCTTTTGTTTGAAGCTCAGGGCATCTATCCCAGTGGTATGACATAGTATGATATATGTATGTATGTATGTATGGATCTAGATGGATGTATGGATGTAGAGAGAGGAAAGCGCTAGACTGGGGTAGAATATTGAGGTGTACCGTCACGTCGCATGGCCAGCAAAGGAGGTTGGGTATTGATAACGGGAGGACTGATATGATGGCACTCAAGGAGTTGGTCCGCTCTGGAATATGACATGCGATTCCGCTGACATATTGGCGTTTTAACTGCTGGGGCTCCCCTATTCCAGGGAAGGGGGGCTAAATTGCCGGCAGACAGGCAGCAACCTCCCTCTGACGTGATTATCAGCCATCGTAAAAGGACATTTTGGGGGCTTGGTTGGTCGAATGTCACGCCATGATTGCAAACTGATGGGACTGTGCATGCGTTACGTTCTGTCTCTCCGAAGTGACAGCCCAAATGACTCGTATGCATCTTTTTGTGACAGCGGGGAGCATGTGAACAAAAGGATGTTCCCTTTTAGCAGGAATAGAGGTAGGCATTGTGTCGTGTGAGATGCGTGTTGTGTTACAGGACGGATGTTCATGTCTCTCCTCTGCCTATAGTGCAATCGGCAACTTCGCTAATGTACTTAACGACGACGTATAAGGTTCCTCACCCACATCCATTCAAATCAGCTCTCTGGTTTTCATGCCCTTTTCCAATTGTGCTATCCTGTAGCTGAAATGTGCTGTGCTTGCATTGACCATTGCTATGTCTGGCAATTCTCAAGCTAAGGCTATAGATTTTGTAGGGATACCTTATGCCCATCTTGTGTCTTAGCAAAGCAATATGTATTTCAAGATGGCCTAGGTTGAAAGATATGCCATGTGTATGACTCACTAAATGTGATTATTGTATAATGACTGTGACTTCTGCCAGTCTGGGCAAGGAGGTTCAAGAGAATTGAGTCACAACCGTCTTATTTCCTTTGCTAGATGTTTGATGCCGCCGCTCAAAAATATTTGAAGCATGTGCCAAACAGGATCTGCCACACAGATAGGAAGACAATTGACTTGTGTCTCATCGCATAATCACCAGCCACTTTCTAAGGAAGATATGTCTTTGTGATGGTAATTACTTTTCGCTATCCCTTCTCATAAAAGGTATGCGGTAGAGACACGAGGATGCGCGAATAGATATTGTGCAAAAAATGCTGAAATAAAGATGGAAATTATCCGACTGGGCATATCCGGGCACTAATCTGATGTATCTTTCAATAAAGAATATACTTGAAGATTATTTCATATTAGTTTTATTTGTGGAAATTAAGTGGAAAAGTGATAAAACCTTTTTTACAGGCATAGTACAGTTTCAAACAAGTTCACATGATTCAGCTCTGATTTGCACTTTTGCACAAATCTCTGGACAGGATTGACTTTGTTTGACATGCTTTACTATTAAGTGAAATTTCATTTCATTTAATATATAAATAAGCAAAATATGACCAACATTATGTTAACGTTCAAAATGAATCTTCAGATTGCTCAGCAAGGCGGCGGCGCCGAACATCGATTATCAAAGGCACAAATTATGCACTTGTGCAATTCTTTTGTACATCAATAGAAATCTGACAATGGTTTGAATAATTACAGACACTTGGAACTCCAACTCTTAAACCTCTTTGGTCTGGGCAGCTGAATGCCCTGTTATATATGATGATATACCACAAATACAAGAGTTGCCCCCAAACATATTTTTCTCTTTTTTTTTTTTTCAACCTGGATAGTTTTTAAATTCTCCAGATATGCATTTTTGTTAGGACAAGATTTGCCCCACATTTTATTTCTGAAACTGTTACCACAGAAGACAAGTGATATATAACCAGACAAAGGCAGTCATAAGAAAATTATCTTTGAAGTAAGATGCAGTCAGGTTTGAAAGAGGTTGCTCGTACATTAATTAAAAATGGTAATATGCATCATCAAGAAAAATAAAATCAAGGTTCAAAATCTCAAACCTTGCCCCTTTCCCAGATCACTGCCAAAATTTAATCATCTGTTCCTTGTGTCATCGACTTTTCCTGCAAGTTTCCTTTAAATCTGTTCACAACTTTTTGAGTTATTTTGCAAACAGACAAACCAACACCAATGATCATTTAACCTCCTCCTTCCATGGCGGAGGTAATAATCTCTTTGTTTTATCTTCTCCTCTCCAGCAGTGGGATCGCCCAGCACCACACCTTCCTACATGAGTGGCCTTCAGCAGCTCCGGCTACAAGACTACAACAGGGAGCCAGAGAGGCGGTTACCACGGCGAGTCCTCGTCCGGCAATTCTCGGACCAGGGGGAAACCATCTCCACGCCCTTCCATCCCGTGAGTCAAAGTGTTTTGATTGATATCTTTTAAAGAGTTTTTTTTATAATGTCTGAATGTTCATTTTGTCTGGTCAGGATTGTTGTTTGTTTTTCCACAGACTACCGGTAGTCTTGATGTAAGGCTGTTTGATATTTCCCTCGTACAGATTTCTAGGAACGCATAGACACAAACACACTAACTGAAAAATATTTAGACATATACCTTCCCACTCGTCATCTCGTCCAAACAAAAACCACTACAATTCTTGAAGTGATGTTACACCTAGCAGTTCACATACGCAGGACTCTTGAATGAATCCGTAAATCAAAAGAATGTAGTTGCAGTTGCAGCGTCAATTGGTAGATTGGATCCCACTTTCAAGTGTATTCTCTCTTTTTGTGTGATTGAATAGCTACAGTCAATACTGCACTGATGGAGAGTCATCTACAGCAATTTTATGTTCCCTGCTATTTATTGTACTAGTAGGTATAAACTTTCACCCTTCCACATGCCATTACCCAATGCTTAAAACTGGCACTACTGGTCCGACAGTCCCAGACCGGTAAGAATTCCTGTTGGGCCAGTAACTTTTCAGGAATTGCAAAATTTACTGGTTCGATATGACTGGTAAAAATATGAAAGTATCGTTATCTGGGCAAGTCAAAACGTAAAAGAGAACAGGACCGGTAAAAATGGAAAAACTGGTTTAAAATCTACTGATCCAGCAGGGAAAGGTCTGACTACAGTGGAAAATGGGTTACACAGCCCTGCATTTATACCATTATGGTATACTATTGTAGTGTGAGTTGTTTGCCGTTTCTTTCCTGAAACACCTAAATAAAAAAATGTGAAAAAAAAAATCATTTCAGTATGACTGGCAACAATTCGGAAGAAGTTGTTAATTGAATATTCTTATTTTGGGCCTGAAAGGTTTGCCTGAGAGGTTTTAGATCAGGAGATGCATCTAGGTACATTTGTGCTGGACATGGAGAGGTACAGTATAGATAAAGCAACAAACATAACAGGCATATGAATGAATAGAAAGATGTAGAAAGCTCAATAACAAATGGTCACATGGATCTGTAGTTTTAGCCCCCAAAGTATTATTTGCAAAATCTGCAGAATATGACAAGATAAGTATTCAAATGAGAACCAGTCCCATAAATTTCCTCACATACATTGTAATTTTGCTTCTGAAAATGACATTGTAATGAACAATTATAAATGGAGATGAGATGAAATTCCTCTAGCAGATCAGATTAGGTCATACTTGACTCGAAGAAGTATCTTTGTTTATTGTAATGGCGCCATCTTGTGGCCAAAGTTTGTATAACTTGGAGAGTGACAAAATTTATGTCTCTCTTGCACACAGTCATAAATTTAATGTTATTCCCATCTAGGCTATGGATTGCGGATGCAAATCACTCTACAGTCTTGCTAGTGTAGTTCAAAGTCAAAATCCTTATTTGCTCTCTCATTAAAAAAGAAAAACAATCACTTGACTGAGGGAAAGAGTAATGTGCAAGACACAGGCAGGCTATTTTCCTCACTCTGAACAGAATGCAAACATTTTGCAATTTATATGCAAAGCAATAGATTGCCCATTTGTTCCAAATGTACCAATGTGTTGTTGAGCCATGGATGCTTAAACTATGACTTACAGAAAAAAAAATAGGTTATCTGTTAGAGTTTTAAAAAGGGAGCCAATTTGATGTCTATTCTTAGTGGTTTTTAATTGAATTACATTTAGTCATACCTTTTTAAATGATTTTTTTTTTTTGACATTGCATAGTTTCATTTTAACATACAATTTCTTGCTTTAGTCTTTTATTTACAGATTGCAAAGGTAATATCTGGTTTTGTATAGATTACTTCATTTACAAAAACAAAATGAACACTAAATGCAAATAGAAATAATACAAATAAAAAATTTGATTCTTTGATTTCCCGGGAAAGATGTCAATTGAAAATGTACCCTAAAGATTTTGATCCATTAGAAAAGGAAATGAGAGTCATTTCTGATCTTCGGCAGTGACATAAAGTCAAGAGGAAAAAGAGTTGATAATTTTAAGCATGTGGGCACTTTGTCTCATAAAGAAGTGTTAATGAAATTGTAATAAACTGACATGTGTAACCCTTTTAAATCGAACTTTCTTTACATAATGATGTGAATATTAGAATTTACATGCAAGATACTGCTTTGTTTGAATATAATTCGTGCAATAAGAATGTAACTTGATGATACTGAGTTACTAATGTCTGATCCATTATAGCATACTTTGTCATATTCATTTTTAATTTCAGTTAAGTTTTACCTGGAATTTGCCTTTGTTTGATTTTTAAAATGTGCAATGCACATGATATATCAAAATATGATGTCTTTTGTTCTGATAAAGATACTGTGTGTATTGTTATAGACATTTTGATTATTTATAAATCACTACTGTCTGTCTGGAGGGAAAAAAAAACACCTAGAAGGGAAGAAATTTGAGAGTTTGGTGCTGTTGAAGGCCACTTTTGCAGCAGCCATATTTGACTCGTCAAATTATGCAGGCACCATGGTCACACTTCCTTTCACAATGAAATTCAAAGCACTTGGGGGAACAAGATCCCTTTTTTTTTTTTTTTTTTTGATAGTGTGTGTCATTCAGAGCTGAGCGTAGTAATCTGTGTCTGGTGGTAAGATATGTCTTTGTCAGTATTAGGTTACACCAAGATTGAATTTTCGTACTGCAGTCAACGGTAGCAGATTGAGTTAGACTTGATACACCAATTTTTCCACCTCCACATTGCATGAGGAACATAGGATTTGTCCATATGTGGAACCCATTTTCATTATGAAAATGGTTTCATGCTAGTGTTAGTCATTTATAACGTACTTTACCGTGGCAATGATTTAAATATTCACAGCAGACTGATCGTTGCCAAGGTGATACAACAGTCGCTGCAGATGTGGAATGTTACAATTGTAGTGATTTGTAAAGATGGAGCATCTATTAAAGTATGGGTTTAAAGAGCTCATGATTCTACTGTACGTCATACGTATTATTCCTATTTAAGTTCTAGCCCTGACTTAAGATAAAATGATCAAATGAAATGATAAAAACAGCACCAAAATGAGTTGAAAACAATGAAATCAGATTGGAAGGTGAAGTCTAAAAGAGTGGTTTAGGTCCCAAGGGGAAAAGGATAATGAATGTGAATTTTCAATGCGAGATTAAAAAAGTCTTGTGACATCTGTCGGAGGGGAACATTGCAATGAGGTACTGATGGTTGACAGTAGACATTAATGGATGACAGCATCTCCAAGTGATTAATTCATCATCGTTATTAGGGGACATCTGTTATCGTTGCTTCATGTAAAGCAGTCTGTGCGTTTGCCATCTGTGTAAGAGGGGAGATTCAAGCATGTGACTTTTCATTAGTGCTGTATGTTTGTTTGTTTGTTTGTTTTTTCAGTATGTTGAATGGAAATAAGAACTGGAAAGGTATTGCCTGAAAACACCACAATCTTATTGAATCTACACAGAAGTGTGTAATGGGAGATCATAATGTGGTCTACAAAGTATCTCAAATAACATTTAAACAAAAGAAACGTATTATGGTAGCAAAATAGTCAGGGGAATGGTGTTGAATACAGGTAGTTGGGGCTGTGAGCTTGTTTATCTTATGTCATGGAAGATGTTATGAGTGGAATTGGTAATTTAATGAACTTCCCTTGTCTCATGATTCTGCCGGTTCATTAGATCATGAAAAGATTGAAGACTCCTTTTATACGTCATCCTAACTGTTAATCTTCTATTGTAGATACACTGTACTTTGTAATCACTGTGATATACAATTATGGCTTTACTCTGAAGGGCGTAGATCTCTAGATGCGAGATCAATGATTACCAGGTATAGAAATAATGATAATGATAGTAATTACAATAACAGTGTAGTTATTGATTAAGGCTATCGTAATTATGATGAAAATAATGATCGTAATAAATACGTTGTTATACTGGTAATGATAAGCTTTGTATTTACTGTAAAATTGGTTACTTTTGTTCCTGTCTCCATTTGCTGCCATTTTATGCTCAAGTTTAATTAGGGGAATCATACACATAATGATGCATTTGTATCATATTAAAGATGCCTTAATTTCAGTGCTTAGAACATGTACACACTTGTATTCTCTACAGGTATTATATGTGGGTGAATCTCGTGAATATACTCTCTTATAGTCATTATACTGAATGTAATATCAAGTTATTATTATTCACTCACATCTGTTGTTACTCATGAATTTCACACATTTTTCCCAATTGTTTTTATCTACATTTGTAGGTTTATATGCATGATGAGCATGTTTCCAAAGCTTACCAGGGTACTTCAGATTTTTTTTTCAAATGAAAAAAGGACAAAAATAGACAAGTAGTATAAATGATACAGTGTCATCAGTTCAAAAGTCTCAGACTGTGTATTTTATGAGAACCTCAAAATGGTACATTTGTAGTTTATGATAGATCATTACTATGATATGACTAATAAAACTCCTCAGATTTGTTCACAAACATTAAAAAAAAAATTATATATGATTGGTATTTCACACAGGCCAATTTTAGTGATTTCCTTTGTTTATAATTTGGCACATATACAGTAGTGAATTTTATTTAAATAAATTTTCCAAAATATTTGCATGTTACCACACAGTTTCCCCATTATTATCATTATACACACTACAAAAAATTCATGTTTGCAGTAATTGGCATTTTATTCTAATCACTGACCTCAAACTTTTCCAGTAAAATCTGGGAAATATACAGGGATTTATTATTCACTGCTGATTCTCACGTACATGTGCATTCTCATCACTGGTATAGTTAGATGGTCTTATCGAAAGTTCATGGTCTTATAATGCATGGGGAAATATTACAGTCAGTAGCCCAGATTAATATTGCAGTAACATTATTGCCTACATGTTTGAACAACATAATCAAATTTGTGAGCATGAAGGTTGATGACAGAAAAGTGTACTTTGGTTTTGGAGGAGTATTGCGCAATAATCAGTTACAAATGAGAACTGTCCAGGTGACTTGCAAAATGAGGAGTAGGCTGTAATTGGATTTCATATAATGCAACGGAAATGGCAGGTGAATTACAGGCCGACAAGCCTCCAATTGACAGCAATTTCACTGTGACTGCAGTAAAGCTGTTCCCATGTCTTACATGGACAGGTTCCAATCAGTGCGTGCGCGCGCGCACACACACACACACACACATACCTACGTATACATACACATACATGTTCACACATTTATACAGACATACACAGATATATGATGTATCGTATGTGTTCGGTCATGCTAATTGCTATAAGAATACACATTGTATAATGCATGGACGTGCAGTATGTATTAATACCAGTATACTCCAAACACAAAGTGCACCATACTGTCATTCTTGAGTGCATACAGCTCTATTACCGGTAATTGGACAACAGGGAATTTACCTGCAGTGCATGTTTCAGATATGAGCCATGCATGAATTGATACAACACACTATACAGCCATTCATGGCCTTGTTGTTGAACTCTTCCAGTGTTAAGCATGCTGTGTGGTATGTAAAATCCATACTTATCATGGATCTGTACGCCTGCCACTGTGTCTTACATTATTCTCACGATTTCCTTCCCAAGGGGCTGGATGGGTGTCATTCAATATAATCGCTGAAGCATTACATGGTGCCTCTGTGTGACAGAGGGCGGGTTTTATAGGTCAACTGCCTTATCCATCTCCGATCTCATTTGCTGCGGCACCGTGTCGGGTATATTGGAGTGGTAGCATTAGCATTTGGAAGAGAACTATGGAGTGTGTGTATGTGTACTCGGGACAGCAGTAGAGGGGCAGTGTGTGTGTAAACGCAGTGTGGGAATCTCTTTGCTGTGGCTACGTGTGTCTCTGCGAGTAGTAGTAACTGACGCAAAAAAAAAAAAAAAAGACGCCGTGCTGGGGAATTCATTTTGTGTGGGGGTTTGGTGAGGACCGGTACCCGGCGTGCGCTTTTCTGACCCACAAATGATGTCGCCTACCAAGCGCTGAACCGGAAGAAGACCCAGCTTTGAGTTTCTGGGAGACCTAAGGAGAGGGAAGGAGAGCAGACCCAGTGAATAGAACAGGAGGGGCACTCCTCATCAAACTGGAGCTGGCATTGGGGTTATAGATGGTTGGATTTGCCTCATACAGCTGCAATTTGTGTTTTTTCTGTGTTGACCAGAAAATTTCCAGTGTTCTCCCTCACAAAGAAGGGCACACATACGTGTAGCTGATTCCTGTACCGAGCTCAAGTGCCTTGTTCGTCGGGACAATGTTTTTAGTGATGCCGGTAGAATATTGGGATTACGCGAGATATATCCACCGGCGAGGGAGAGAGGAGAAGAGAGGAGGATGTCAAATATCATACTGAACCAAGCAATGATTTTCCCCGAGCCGCAACCCCTGTTGAGGGCAAGATGAGAACAGCGCTTGGCATCTGAATATGACAGGAACACTCGTTGCTCAGGATTTCTGGCTTTGCACGAGCGTTCTATGAACTGTAATTAAAAGGAGCAAAGTAAATAGCTGTGCAATGAAACTTGTGACTGCCGTTTTAATTAGTGCTGAAAGAAAGGAATGAGGTTCATTACTCTGGAGACATTAAATCTTTGCTGAACATTGCCCATTTTGCTGTGTGCAAGCAGCACGAAGCTTGTATGAATATTGATCTGAAATCGTATATGAGCTTGCTCTGGATTCATTTGCTATCACCGATCATCGTATTCGACTTCAACAATAGCGCCTTTCCAGTATTTTGATGGGGTATTAAAAGGACTTTGCACCGTGTAAGACAAAATCGCATGCTGCTGGACCATCTTTTTTTTCTTTTTTTTTTTTTTTTTGGAGAATATTAAGTTATTGGTTTATGAATGATGGACATGGCTGAACCAGTTGAAACCGAAGAGGAGTCGGTGAGTATCGAAACAACATGTTTGTAATAGAATAGGCGAGAATTTGAATGACCTGGGCTTTAATATTGCTAGACATGAAACTAGAACTCTGAGCCTGTTTCCGGGGGTACTGCTTTCCCATGACCAGGGAGGAAAGGAAATGTATAAAAAGTGAAGACTAGCTCGATTCCTTTGTGGGTCACATACAGGGCACTGATGGAAATCAATGATGTGACACATTACAATCATGGGCGTTTCGTAGAGAGGAAGTATTATAGATGAACAAGTTGAGACTGCTTCGAATCTGGGTGTGGGTCACATGTATATATTTTATGGTAGGGTACTGATAGAAACTGTTTATTTGACATTGCATTTGTAGATTGATATTGCTTATGTACAACATATTTAGCACCCTATGTAGGAGGAGCTATGTATGAAACACTGAGTGTGTGGAGATAAGTTTTCAGAAAAATGGCTAGTCTCTGTCACGACAGCTTTAGTGATTGCAGTCGGGGAGATAATTCCTGACGTATTAACTCTAGAAATATGGAAATTGTATAAATTGTATAGATGGGGTATACTTTGCAGTATTTTTATGTTTGTGAATTATATGCGTATGGACCAATATTCACAAAATTAAAACATTGAAAACCATGGTGATAATCGGATATGAGTAAGTGTGAAAGCATTCATGCCACGAGTAATCTTGGTGCAGGGGTCGATCAACATTCTTTTGTTCTTTCGGTATTTGTCAACAGATCACAAAATGTATGATTAGTAATGTTCAAAGTCCATTTATGCAGCAAACAGGCATCTTGCTTATGTCATCTCCTGTCAGCTTTATTGAACTCCAGCATGTTTTAACATTCTGGAGGCCATAATCTGCACGTTGGAAACGACATTTAAAATTTAGTCTTATCCAGAAAGCTGTGAACACTGGCAGCTGTTGGGATACAGCAAAAGGAGTGACCATGCTTTTAAAACAGATCTGTGGAGTCTCATGTTTACAAACTTTTTAAAGGACAAGTTCACCTTCATAAACATAAGGATTGAGAGAATGCAACAATATTAGTAGAACACATCAGTGAAAGTTTGAGGAAAATTGGACAATCGATGCAAAAGTTATGAATTTTTAAAATTCTTGTGTTGGAACCGCTTGATGAGGAGACTACTACAGCTTGTGAGTCATATGCGTACAACAGTATAAAGAAAATGTAAAGAAAATTCAACATATTTTCACTTTTTTCGCATAATAAAAGAGCACTTGACTTGCCTCTTTCTAAAGGCAGGGGGAATAATATTACCCATAACATTTGTCGGTAACGAGTCGGGGGAATGTGTACTTTTTTCAAAAGATGACATTTTGTGAAATTCTCTTTATATTTTCCTTATATTGTTGTACGCATGTGACATCTAAGTTATTCACACACTGCAGTAGTCTTCTCATCCAGCGGTTACTGCACAAAAACTTCAAAAATTCATAACTTTTGAACAGATTGTCCGATTTTCCTCAAACTTTCAATGATGTGTTCTACTAATATTGCTACATTCTCTCAATCCTTATGTTTATGAAGGTGAACTTGTCCTTTAAGAAGCAAAATAGATAAAGTGAAATGCTGAGAAAATTTGCACACTCATTATCATGGGTATTCATATTGCTGTTGCTCCTGTGGATTTTGAATATCATTTTTTTTTTTCTTTTCAAGCTGGACACCAATGAAATTCATAAAAAGATACCATTATAAATTTCATTTAGCCACAGACAAGTAACGAGTCAGATTTTCTGTCGTCCTGTCATTGAAGGAAATCATCTCTTTCAAGGTTCCTGTAAGAGTGCCCGAGGTGATTAATTGCAAAAATGAAATATGAATCTTCTACTTTATTTGCAGCAGGGACTGCAGGTCATATGAGTATTCTTAAACTGCCTTTTGTTTAATAGTCAGTTTCACTAAATGCTGCTTATGTCAGTGAAGAGATATACCACGGAAGAAAAGAAAATGGTATCACTTTATGTTAGGGTTTGTGAATGATTCTCTTAACCTGTTGATGAGGACAAGTATTGTAGCCAAATCAGTACGTCCTCAACGGGTTAATGATCATGAAATATCCTTCCCCATGGAAAATGTTTAATATTGGAGAAAGAGAGATACACCGTAGACTTGTATACAATGCACGTATAGATATCAAGTAGATTGATAGGCCATGGAATGATAGCTAAATAAAGAGACAGATGAGATACATTTAATGGGTTATCGGAGGAAAAGAAATCTTGGGAGTTTTATGGAGTAGAGGAAAGCTTGGTTGAGGAAGTATACCCTTTCTGATTCATATGGTACTCTAAAATATTCACTAGTTTGCAGAAAATATTATATAGGTCTTAATTGTTAAGTTTTCTTCTATAAAATATCCAATACATAGGCAATTATATCCCAGCCCTGGTTTTTAATGACAAGGTTAATGTGCATCCATTTCTATCGCATATAAATGTAAACATTTTGTCGCTAGTGGTTTGGTTTATACTCTGACCAAGCTACATGCAAGTGAATGAGGTGAACATTCATATGCACCCACACGCAACAGGCATTAGTCAAGTGGGGTCACACTTTCAATGTCGACTTGTGCCATTCCGTTGATGCAGGGTTACTATGCAGCAGGTACTGGCAGAACGTACTTTGCAATAATCGCATCTAATTTTTCTCTTTTATTTATGGTTAAAAAACATTGTCATGTCACAATAGAAGACTGTGCATTTTCAGAGCTTGTAACTTCATATTACTTAAAATTCCCAACATGTACTAACAATTGCTGAGAAAATCTCTGTACAAAGCTAGGACAGTTTGGAAATAACGAATTTGTGCTCCATCTTTTTCATGCACTAGCACAGCATTGTCGCCACATTACCTGAAATAGCCCAAGTTTTTACAGATATATATTAAGCGAGTCTTAATTTTTTGCGAATCAGGACTTCCCAATAATTTTGCGAGTGGTTAAATTTGCGATTATCAAGTACAACACTGAACGAATTAATGTATGCTTGCTCATCGCATTCATGTCTGGATCAGAGTTAATATTTACATGTGCCTTTTAAATTCACTAATAGCACTGACTCGCGAAATTCGCAAAAATAAAAACCTCGCAAAATATTCGGCGTATACAGTATGCGATTGGGAGAATTGATTCTGGTGTCTTTGTACAGTAGTTAGTTGTTGTCGGCATTTGTTTAAAGGGATCGTATAGGTTTGGTTGAGAAATAATTTCAGGTTTCTAAGATTTTGGGTGAGATAATGAGAAACCTCTTATGAAATAAGAAAGAAAATGTAAGTCTATGAGGAATTCAACGTTTTTATTTGATGAAAATTGGTTTCGAAATGGCCGAGATATCCAAAACAGAGCGATTGTAATAAGTGTGGGACCCATATTTTAATACGATCGCTTTGTTTTACTTTGTTTTTGGATGTTTCAGTCATGCCAAACCAAATTTTCATCAAATAAACTTTGAATTCCTCTTAAAGTGGTATGCTCTGTACTATTTTGTAAGCGTTTTCTTGGTATCTCGCAAAAAGTTAAAGCCCAATTCTCATCTCCACCAATACTGTACCATCCCTTTAAAGGTAGGGGATACCTTTTACAGAACTCCCAAAATGCAGCAAAACATTAAATATGAACCTCAGGGGGCTTGTTTAGGCCACTGCTTAGAAATTTGGAATTCAACAGTTATCTACAATTTGAATAATGCACAAAACTCAACTACTCAGTAGTTCTGTGTGTCAGCCACACTTAAGCCTTTTTGTTGCAGTCTTCTGTATTTTTTATCTATAAACACAAATCTAAAAGTATAAGAGCTGATGTAATAACATATAGAGTGTGTGGCAAGAATGTATAGAAATGTTTGTAAGTTTTGATGAACTTTATTCACATAATATACATGATGGACACACATGCAGTGCATGGGTGTGCAAAGGTAGCCTAGTAATGTACTGGAATTTACGGTGAGCCCCGAAAAGAATTCAATTCAAAATCTAATGGTCAATAAAAATGTACTAAATGTTACCTTCCACTTTCAATACTTTATGGGAGTTTCTAAAATGATATTCTCTTCAACATACCACTGTGTTTATACAACTCTTCATTTAAGGCATGCAAATGGGATTCCCTACCTTTAAGTATGAGCAATGTACTGTTCAATATTCCAGGGATCCGAGACTATCTAATATGCAGTATTGCCTTTTATAAAGTATAGTTCCCTCCCCTATTGTCAAGACGGTATGTATGACGAGGTCAAACGTGAGTGGTTTGTGGAATGGCACTCCAGGCAAAAAGAAAAAAAAGTAAAAGCACTGCATTCCTTGTACTCAGCATGCTTCTAGAAATAATTCTATGCAATCACCATGATAGGGAATATCTTGTGGATATCTCGTACACCCCTTTGAACAGAGGATGATTTTGTTGAGCTTATTTTTTGTTCGCATTTCTTCACATTAGTGTGCAGAATGAAGTTGAGATTGTCATCATGTATTGTATGCAAAATCTCTGAAATGATGAAGTAGGGTTCAAGAAACAATGGTATTTCCTGCTATTAGCATTGATTTGAAAGTCTGGGAGAGCTTTGACATTTACAAATGAGAAAGAAGAAAAATGAACAGGCAGTTTTATTGAGATAAATTGCTGTGGGCAGACAGATATTAAAAAAGCCTTGAAAATGTTTCGCATAAATGGCGGACAATGAAACGCATGTACATGTAGCAGCGTTCCCTCTGGCCCGCAGCGAGATTGAGCGTGACTGAATACATGAAAAATAGACTGTAGATGCACTTGGCGGAATAGAGGTACCCCAGTTGGCCGCACAGAATGCACTTGTGAGGCGCCAGACACTGACATTGCTGCTGGATTTGCATACGAGATGGGTTACGAGCAGGTGGGGAGCGTTGCGGGGAATTTTTTTGGTTGATACATAAAATGTAGATTGGAGGGAAATGGATGCCACAGGGTTTCAGACTTGCAAAACAAGGCTTGGTTTATACTGCATTTCTGAACCCGCTTTTAGAGTTTCAAAGCTTTCAAATGCCGAAATGAGTCTCCCCGTCAATTAACAAATGGTTTGAAAACAACTAACCCTGTGATATCACATATCCATGAAATGTTAATCAGACAGCTCTCGATACCTTGTAATACATTCAATATGACTCAGAGTATGCACACATCAAAGTGGACATGAATACAAGGTCATGATTGGTTGTATTGCATATATAGCAGTCATACAATTCAGATGACAAAACAAATGCACACCCAGAGTGAAGCAAATGCAGGCAAGCTTTCCCATTATCAGGAACAACCGTTGGCAATAAGGCAAAAGTGAGTCAAAATTTCAGAATTTATATGCTAGTAAGCTGGCCCCATTCATGTGAACTCAGCTCTGCTTAATTTCTTCAAATTTGTGTACATGTACGAACAGCTTGTGAGATAGTTACTGAGCCTTTCATATTTTTGCATTCAGTGAAATGAACAATTATTTCATCACATTTTATTTGATTTTTCCACACAGGTTTTATTTTTCCTATCATTGTTTTATGTTCATTTGATACAAGATAAGACCTTTTTTTTCCTTTTGATATTTGATTACCATGGTGATATGATAATTTGCATTTGTTCCCTTTACAGAGGTCATACTCCGAGTCTTATGTGAAGAAGAAAGGTCAGTGGCGTTGACAATCAGGCACAGTGTCACAGCAAAACGGCTTCTGTTCCCATTTACGTTCTTTGTTTTGTTCCGTGACCCGTTCACTCTTGAATGCCGCAACTTTTCTTTTTTCTTTCGTTCAATTTTTGCTTGTTCACTCGTTGATCTGTTGCTTAATCCCAAATTTCCCATTCCATGTTTTTCATCCATGTGCTCACATATTTTTTTTTCACAGCTGTTCAGTCGCTTTTAATGTTGTCATTTTAGATAATTCATCAGATTTCACAGCTTTCTATGATTTTTTTTCACAATATCTTTTCAATTAATATTTATGATTTTTGTCAACTGTTCTTCCCCCCGCCCATTTTTCCTTTTTCTCCCTTCTGCCAACGTTACCAACGTGTAGCTCTCTCGTAAGACAAGTGATCCAATAGGAGAGATGGAGCTACTGAGAGAAGGTATGGAAAGCCGTGTGTAGTGACGATACAATTTGAGTGAAAAAAAATCACCCTACTAATGTATCAGAGCACACTTAGTGTTCCATAATTGCTTGGGTATGACTACCAAACCTTGAAAGGTGGAGGTATATATCTATTCATTTTTTACCATTCCGTTTTTCATGTATGTTCTTCGTTGAATGAAGGCACATACTAACCAGATATGTTACTGGTTTTCAGTTGATAATTCTTTCCTTATATGCTGCTAGTTTGTTGTGTTTGCAATTCATTTGTTTTATCATCATCATAGATGTTCAGAAAATCAAGTTATTGAATTCAGACACATCCAGTTTACAAATGTCAATGATCTTATCAATAAAGAAAAAAAAACATGTGTTTTGATGGTTGACAATCTTCAGGGATACATCCATAATAAAAATACCCATGGCATTATTAAGATCGTGCAGGTTTGTGTTAACAGGTAAAGAGTCAAAATATAACATCAACAGGTCCACTTACCCTGTAAAGAAAGATAATGAAAAATAAAAACAACACTAGCAGGGAAATAGACCCCATTGTGGCTGGAGTAAATGGAAAAATATCAGAACACATCAGTAATGCTCGAGGAATAATACTCAGACAATCTTTTCGAAATTTTTGATGAAATTTTACTCTAGGATTTTTGGTGGTTCCATTAGCCTTCATCACTAGATAAAAAGGGTACAACAGTTGTTGAATACAGTGGAAAGAATATAAAGTGATATAAACAAAATTCCTCATAATTTTTATTTTTCTGGCATAATAAAAAGAGCACGTGGCCGAACTCTCTCTGAAGACGGAGAATATCATTACCCACATCACATATCAGTAACAAGTCTAAGGTCTAGTAAATCTAATAAGTACTTTTCATAAAAATGAAATTTCCAGAGAGCTGTCTTTATATTTTCTTTTCTATTTTTATCATTCCACTATTGCGATATCACAAATTCCCACAGCAAAGAAATCATGAGTGCCGAAAAGTGATGTCTGAAAGGTTAGGGAGGAAGAATAGAATGGACCAAAGGGTAAAAAAACATCAGCTAACACCCCACCCCCCAAAAAACAAAACAAAAACAAAAACAAAAACAAAAACAAAACAAAACAAAACAAGCAAGCAATAAGTGAAGCACATAAAAAAGAAAATTTGTGTTTTTTTGCTGTTTTTTATGACTAGAAGCTGCCCCAAGCAGTCGAAATAGATTAAATGAAATTCAGAGAGTGTATGTACTTCAGATGTAGCATGGTGAAAATTAAGAGGTCGAACAGGATGCACTTAGCACTTTCTGGACTAGCTTTCTAAACCACATCCTGACGATGCTGTCATATCTATAATTGATATCAGTCATAATATACATGTAGCTTTCCTGATTGTAGTACAGTTGTATTGAAGTAAAAAGATCCACATTATTTGTAAAAATATCAAAAATATTGTTGCTTGTAATAATGCAATTCCTGTTGATAATCAACTGTAATGATAAAAAGCCCAATAAATCAAGACAAAAGTATGTCAGGTGGTCAGAATATCAGATTAGCCCAGAGGGGTGTATTGTTACCAAAATACAATGTAGTACTCTATTAAAGCTGCAGACATTTTTACATGCTGTTTCGTCGGTGTTGTAATGTTTAAGCATGAAATTCATTTGTGCTGTTGACCCTGCCCTGTAGTGTCACTCCACAATAGACACCTTGACATTACCCCCACCTACCCCCTCCCCTCCCTTTATAACTAATTGCATGTTTGTCATCATCCCATGTACTAGTATCCAAAAATTCCTTGTGCTAGCCTGGTGTGTTGGTAGCACCATTATGTTGTTTGTTGTTGTTTTGTTAACTCTGTCAATGTCAGCTTTGTGTGTTTAGGTGTGAAGCAGTGTCACATAAAACTGCACATATGATAATGTGGCATGCCGTAACTTAGGGCCTCGTCATACCTGTGTTATGGTGTTGTGTAGGGCCGTCTCATGTTCTTACTATGTACATTGACACAGGGCTATTATAGCGGCAAAATTTTAGCAGTTGTTGATAACGAGTCCATTGCCAATCCAGTACTGTCATGACATATTGCACATAATTACATAATTTATTGATAATAGTACTTTTCTTATAATCACTGAATTAATAATAGGGAAAAGAAACTTTGAATAAATATACTGTTGCCATGCTATGAAAACATAATTTGCATGAATCCAGATACGCATAACATCTGTGAGATTAGGGGAAACTAGTGAAGAGCTGGACATACTTTTTAAGTGAGCTTGTTCGGCCTCTGAAATTGATGTCATTACTTGATCCTTATCAAATAAAGAGAACAAATAGACTTACAAAATGATTTAGTATCAAGTACATTAGAGCAAGTCATTTTAAAATAAAACAAAAAGTGGCAAAAGTTTGTTCTTTGCAGTGGGCTTTGGCCAAACTTTGCACACAATATTTTGTACATGTACCCAAGGGGGCTGCAGTTTCTCTGTCCATTATTTAGACAGATTGACCCGAATTCACGAAGGTGGTACAATCTTGTCCGTGATTTAAACCACAGACAAAGACCATGGAGCGCCAAATGTCACAAGAGAATATTTCGTTACGAAATCTGTCATTTTGTCGACGAAATGACCATTTCGTTCACGATATTATCATTTTGTCGACAAAATGACCATTTCGTTAACGATATCATTTTGTCAACAAAATCTTCATTTTGTTGACGAAATGACTGATTTTGTAATGAAACAGGCCATGCGACATTTGGCGCTCCATGGTCTTTGTCCATGGTTTAAACCATGGACAAGATTGTACCACCTTCGTGAATTTGGGCCTTAAAGTCCTGCCAGGGTAGTTTTGCTCTAAGAGTAATCATGTCCTCATTGATTTGTCAACTATGAAATTTTTTTTTAAAGAAATTTAGATGGAAGTGCTGAAATTCATTAAATGCACATGAAACCAGAAAGAAATCTGAAATAAGGATAAAATGTCAATTTGAGAGAAAAAAATAGGGACTGCGATCTTCCAAAAGGTGTTTGCCAATGTAAAAAATCAGTTATAACTTTAGCAATTCAAAGGCTTGGTATATTCTGGTGTAGTAGTATAATTCTACGTTTGTTAGCAGATACATGATGCATTGAAAATTATCATTTTTGTATTGAGACAATCATGTCTGTAATACCCATATAAATGGTTTGATCTAGTGGTGTTGAGCATGCTCTCTGCACTGAGTTTATACCTTCAAAGGCATGAAGCACCACATATGTCACACTCATCATTTTTTTTTTTTTTTTTGGTGTGTGTATGCATTGTGTGCCCTAATAGTCTATGGAAAGGATTTAGTGTTTATCATATGTGTGGGTTTCTTGCTGCTCTGTAGGGAAAAAGTGGGAATAATGACCAATTATTGCAGAGAATTCAGGCGATTAGTAACAAACAGTCATCAGTCACTCACCTCTGAGACTTGTGCCAGGCACGTAAGAACATTTTATGGATTTGTTTTCGGTTCTTTTCTCTTGGGGATAAAAAGAAAAGACACTATCAAAGACCATTGATCTTCGCGGTCTGTAGGCTGCAGAAGGTGCTGATGCAATTTCTATCCTTGTTTCCATGGCAACCACAGAGGAAGAGGACATGACCTTCGTGCGATTCATGAAGAATCACAAGTGCTACGAGATCATCCCAACCAGCTCCAAGCTTGTCGTCTTCGATCTCAAGCTGTTGGTATGTGACGTCACGCCGCTTTCTAGCCGTACAGCAATAAGGATTGCAACATACCGGTGACATTTCATTTTCAGCGAAGTAGCTACATTTTATGTGGGGGAATCCTTATATCATCCAACATACAATTGTACTTCTCTCTCTATTTTTTTTTCTTTCTTTTTCAATACAACAGGGGTAAGGACCTCATTCATAAAATCAATATGGGAAATATTGCCTGGTTGATTGACCAATCAGATTATAGAATTCACCATCACTAAAAGATAAAGCTTGTATGTCATATCACTTTGCTTTCTTGCTGTATAGTAGCACAATATTGCAACATATTAGTGAAATTTCACATTCAGTGAAGTAGCTACATTTAATATGAGGGAATCAGCAAACATTTTCCTATTCATCTTTTATTCTTTCTTTCTTTTTTGATACAACAGTGGACACGCACCTCAATCATAAAATATTGGAAATATTGCATGGCTTATTGACCAATCAAATTACAGAAGTCACCATACTAAAAGATAAAAGCATGTATGTTATTATAGTCACTGTATGGCTGTATAGCGGTAAGACTTACAACATACTTGTGACATGATGCTAATAGTGATCGACAGCATTTGTATAGCACCATACTGTATATATCTGTTGTAGAAGCATTCAAAGGCACAGACTCTTGTGAGAGAGTTAGCAATTGAATGCCTGGTGAAAAAATATGAGTCTTGAGTGAGGCTTTAAGTGATCCAGTATGTCAATTTCATGGAAAAAAGAAAGACATTAAAAAAAAAAATCAATTTAACATATCACTGCAGTTAGATCTCATAACACAATGTGATACATCTAGTTTGAGAGTTTGTCCTTACTAATAGTTGCTAAACTCGTTACACTTCATCTTGTAGTGTGTTAACCCGTTGAGGACGAGTCCCGAGTATACTCGGGCAGGGGTCTTTGGGAAGTGCATGTTGTAGCAAAATCAGCCTGCCCTCAACAGGTTAAAGTTCAACATTTCACAGGCTTGATGTTAAATTCTCTCATATTCCAGCTCCATATGATTCTAATGTGTGTCCATGTTTTAGCATTGGGGTGATATTTTATGAATCAATTTGAGTTTTCATGGATTTGAAATATGAATTGTTAGATGAATGTTGCATCATATCTACAATTTGTATATTGATCTTGAATATGATGGGGCTGCAAAGTTATTTTTTCAATTAACCCGTTGAGGACGAGTCCCGAGTATACTCGGGCAAGTGTCTATGGGACATGCGTGTTGTAGCAAAATCAAACCGTCCTCAACGGGTTAACTATGAACATGCTTCAATTCAGCACCTTGATAGTGGTTTGTAAGGGCTACCACCAAATGAGCATGATTTGTGCTGGTTTTCTGATCTGTTTAAAAGAAGATAGTTTTTCTTCTCTGCTGTAATTCTAACACCACAGGTCAAGAAGGCTTTCTACGCTCTGGTCTACAATGGCGTAAGGGCAGCTCCACTATGGGACAGCACAAAACAGGATTTTGTGGGTAAGTGTGTCCTGATCATCAGCACTGGGACAAGCTCCTGTACGTGTATGTGCTCAAATTTCATGCATGCTTCATTTACAGATTATCCATGGCTACATTGAAACCTGCCTTGGCCCTGTCAAAGGCTTGTCCATCATAGCAACAACTCTGTGATGTTTAGTAATGTGTTCCCACAAGTGAGTTCCCACCCTAGCCTCCCATTTAAAAAGTTCAAAGCTTTTAAATTCACTAGTTGTGCCTTAGATGAATTATATTTCAATATTTTTGGAGCTCGGTTTGTTGATATAGATGACTTTATAGAGGCAGAGGCAAGCTTTCTGATTGTTGAGAAAATCAAGTTTTCAAGCAGCACAAAATTAGATTTGTTTTAATCAAGTAATGTATAAGAGCTTTGTAATATAAACCAATATATAACAAGCTAAAACTAAAAACTGTATAACTTGCCTTCCTATACGTTCTTATTAGCATAGTGATACACTGTATTTGTTCATAGTTCTCTTGATAGCGAGAGCATAATTCTCAAAACGCTGTATGCTGGAGTGTTTTTAATTAAATTATTTTGAAGCTCAGTCAACAGAGATCAGATTTTTTTTTTGTTGTTGTAATTAAGCCTCAACAATGTTAAACATCATTCTTAATGTCTAAAAACTACTATGCAGAACCCGTTGTCTCTTTAACCCGTTGAAAACTAGTTCCAAGTATACTCGGACAGGTGTCTATGGGAAATGCGTGTCGTAGCAAAATCAGTCCGACCTCAATGGGTTAAAATCTGTTCACTTGATGTTTATGTGATGGACCACACCATGAGGAACCAGTAACCATGGCAACAGTGATGTAGGAGGAGGGCATCAATAAACTGATGCCTCATTTAGAAAGCTGTCCCAATTGACTTTCCTATTCCTGTTGATGTAGAATCGTGCAGTCACAACCAAAGAGCATGATTATAAGTCACGAAAGGGCATAAATTTCCTTTGCTGATGCATTGCCCCTGCTTTGCTCCGTGAAGGGACACATTTTATATGCAGATTTCATGAATTCCGACGTGCAACGTTTCCAACCGGTCATGTCTGAAGTGTCCGCAAACATTGTTAGAATACAAAAAGTAAAAAAGAAAATAAATATGTGTAAGCATCCTCTAGGCTTACAAGGTAAAATATAAATTGTAGTACCCTAGCTGACTGGATTGCTCATTTTTGCATAATTTCTAAAGAGAAATGTCTTCAAACTTTTTTTCATTGCAATTCATAGGGATGGTTAGTTTTGGTTGAGATGGGGGTTTAGATTTTAACTTTTTGTGAGATAATCAGAGACCATTTATGAAATAATAAAGAGTATACAATTCTAAGAGGAATTCAAAGTTTATTTTTGATGATCATCAGTTTTGAAATGGTTGAAATATCCAGACAAAGTAAAACAAAGTGATCCTAATAAAAGGTGGGTCTTGCCTTTTATCAGGACCTCTTTGTTTATGGATTTATCAGCCATTTCAAAGCCAATTTTCAGTCAAACAAAAACAACTTTGAATTCCTTGTAAAATTGTATGCTCTTTTACATTTCATATTAAGAGTTTTCATGTCATCTCACAAGAAAGTTGGAAATCTGAAGCCCCGTCTCGCCAAAACTATACCATCCCTTTGAACACAGGGTGGGTGAGTGGCAAAGATGGAATAAAAGAGAAATAGACTAAATTCATCAGTGCATTTGCATCTATAGATATTATACCCCGTTGACCTGGTAACTTAAAGTCTTCTGCTCCTTGTAAGCAAATGTTAGTACTTGCAATCCAGTTTGCATGCAATACATGGTCAGGTGAGCCTCAGGCAAAGTGATTGGTTGTTGGTCATAACTGTTCAATAGTGTACAGGCATGCATACGGTTGGAATATCATGTCTACAGAGAGGTCTATTAGTATGCAAGTGGGCGACTTGCCTGAACATGTCTGCAATATAAAGGGATGCTGGGAGCATAAAATTTTTTGTGGGAGATGGAACATGTATTTTGAATTGTTGCCTATTAGAACCTGCTTGGTGAGATACAAATTTTGTGGAATATTTCAGAGTCTCCTCGTGAAAAGGTTAGATAATTTTGTTTTCCCTCCAGGTGAATTAATGTGTGTCCTCCTGGGTTTCTCTCCATTTCTAATGCCTGATACTAATAACTAAATTTGTACTGCTTCCCACCCATTTTCGCATCCCACTTGTACAGATTCATTATCTTGTAGATCAGGGAAATTATGAAGTTGGTTGACACCTGTAGGTTTTTTTGTAAATCAGTCTTTCCTGTGATGTGTTCTATGACTCTTACCTTTTATATTTTATATAAGTAGATGCAAAAGAAAGATAAAATCACCTATTGTGATACAGCTAGATTTCACTGGTAGTATCTGGCATAGAAATGTGCACACGTTTTGTTCCCTTTTATAACAGTGTGAAAAGAAAATTTGTGACTATTCTGTTTGCTGCATTTTGTCCATGAGTATATGATGTTGCTAGTAATACATTGGCAGTGAAATTAAAAGCAAGAGGAATTATGGATACTTCATTTTTGGTATAAAATTCATCACGCCATATAAAATCGTACTTTCACAGTAATATGTAGAATACATACTGGTATGGGAGAGCTGTCAGCTCAAATGAAGCAGAATGAAATACATTCCTATCATAATCCCTAAGCAAAGCTTGCTGCATCTTTCGAGACGCAACATATTTTTGCAGTTTTGACATTCAAATTCATGCACAGATACTGTCTTGCTAACCTCTGCGCTAGCTCTACACTGTAAACTTGCCACGCCATTGTATTGGCATGTAGTCAAATCTTCCCTGTACATGGCCTTAAAATAAGAAATTGGCAAGCCAGCTCTTGGTGAATCTATACCACAGACCTGTAAGAAGGCCATTGTGACATCAAGGATGATATTAAACTGATATGTAGTAGCATCAATGTACTTGGATGTTTGTACTGATCAATGAGCAGGGCACACAGATACACAGAAGGATTAAAAAAAACAGACATAGATGTGGGATGTAGGGCAATTTGTTGATCAGTTGCAGTGTAAAAAAAAAGAAAATAAATAAAAAAAAAAAAAGATCTTTGACTCAATAATTTAATTAATTTGAATAATTATGCAGTACCTGCTGCATGCTATAAGGATTAGAACCAGCACTGGTTGTCGGGCAAAAGCTCAGTGATCTACTGTATAAGATGCCTGTCCGGAGTTCAGGGGGTCACAGGTTTGAATCCTGCTATAGTACAGTATGTATGCCCATGATTTCTGTTTGTTGTGGCTACTACTATAAAAACACTGATCACTTCAGTGCTTATCTGTGTCTATGTAGGGCAACTTGTTCATCAGTTTCAAGAATTTCAACAATTTGCATAAAGAGTATACTTGCTTGATTACCAGTCATGCACCTACCTGTGTATTAAAAATACATTTGTTTGATTTTTGTTTTCTTCTTGTAGGTATGCTGACCATCACAGACTTCATCAACATTCTACAGTACTACTACAAATCACCTCTCGTAAGTTTGTCTTTGAACTGCATTTTGCCTTTGGACTTATTTTACATGGCCATTAAAAAAAAACTCAGTTCTCACTAATAAGCCACCATGGGACCAACTGCTCTTATTCCCTTCCATTGGACCAGGCAAATAATGGATAGAGTACCTTGCCAACGGCACAACCTGTGACCAGAGTACTTGAACTACTGTAAAGCTGTTATTTTCACGAGGGTTTGATTTTCGCGAATATAGTAAATCACTGTTATGCCATAAATCTAACAACACAGGAAAATATCACCATGTGCTAGGGTATGGACTAGCATCTTTGTTCACTCGCGATGGCCTGGGTGTCAAATCGCGAAAAAAAAACAACATCTCATAAAAATTTCTGTGACCTCATTCGTAAAATATCTGTTAAACACAAAAATATCTTTACGCAAAAATATCTGTACATGAAAATAATGTTTTTTTACAGTGTATATCTCACAAATGAGAAGCCTTAGTCCTATGCACTGATGCACAATGTGTGTTTTTGTTGCCCTTTCTTGATATTGCTACTATATACGTGTAAACCATCTAAATCATTCAGTAATTTGTATTATATTTCTTTGTGTGTGTGTGTGCTTGTATGGTGAGACAGCACAAGTATCTAGCTCATCCGATGTGTGTACCTCATCTGGTATGGCCTACAGTTCTTCTGGTATATCAGCCTATAATTCAAGGGCTTGGACTCTAAAACCAAGAGATACTCGAGTTGTTCAATTCGACCCAGTGTGTTTGCATTCTTTGACACAATAGTATACCCACAATACCCCTCTTGACCCCGAGGTACATACGGTACTTGGTGGTGCTTGGGTGATAATTATAGCAGGGTTTCTTCAAGAGCAGTGTATACGCTGAAGATGCGTAGTAGGGTGGCAGAGAATAAAACTTAGATATTATCTAGTTCTGTCAGATATTTTCCCATGCAAATAGTTGACTGTACAGTGAGGATCAGCTATCCTGTGTCTGCTTTTGACTTCAATATCGTTTGTGCAACAAAGACATTGATATTTTGATATTTTATTTTCATGTGTGTGACAACCTAGATACAGCTTCGAGAGATCATTAGAAAGAGGACATGTGGAGATCACAATTTGTTGATTTATGTATTAAAAAAAACTGAGATATCTGTGAACATACGTTTGCGCAGACGGCAAAACCAACCTCTGTCGCAGAAAAATCCTCAAGTGAGGTGGCTTTGCCAGAACGAGTGTGAATAAATTAGGCAGTAGAAGTGTGTGCTCTTGAAGTGTTCACCAACAATGCCAGTCAGTTGCCTCTTTCCTTTATATCTCTCTCTCTGTCTCCGTCTCTTTCTCGCATAATATTCATGATTTGTATGTCTGTACCATATGTATGTATGTATGTATGTCTGTCTGTCTATATGTCTGTATGTATGTATGTCTGTATGTAATGTATATGTATACATGTATGTATGTATGTATGTATGTATGTATGTCTCTATGTATGTATGTATATATGTATGTCTCTATGTATGTATGTCTGTATGTATGTATGAATCCATTGTGTATACATTGTATGCATCTGATGATCATTTTTAGTGCCCTAGCCATTTTCTCCACTTTTCTTAAATCCCATTCATTTTGTTCAACTTTATGAAAGTCTCCCTCTTTTCTCACGATGTCTTCCTAGTAAGATGTTTTACCATCTCCATCCCCCTCATCCTCTGTGTCATCATTCTCTTACTCTCCTTCCCGCTTGGCCCCGTCCCCCCGCCCCCCCCCCCCCTTCACTCTGTCATTGTCTTCTGTCTCTTGTCACTGTCGTCCCTCAAGGCCCATTAAGCACCTCGTCCCTGGATATAATCACTGCACATTAATCCCCAGATGGATCTCTCATTATCATACTGCTCTCCATCACGTCACATGGATGGGCAGGCTATAAAATAGGGTGACGGCAGGCTTGTGCCACCCCTGTGCAAGGAGAGAGTTTTTATTTCAATTAGCCTTGACTTGAGGCTATTCCTGCTACAAAGGCTCAGACGTACAAGTATTGGCGGGGTTGGTCCCCCCTGCCTGCAATGATGTTGTCACTGGAATTGACAGGGTACTTCTACGGGGATGAATTCATAGAGCCCCCGGAAGCCCAGGCTCCTATGGAACAGGCTAAACCTAAATGTTGTCTCCAGCGCGCGCATAATGATATGTGCGAATGCAAAGATGTGCAGATTCTCATTCGTACCGCATTCGGTCACCTGATGGTAATAAATCATCGGTGAGCGCTGAAGCATAGGTGATATGACAAGGCAGGATTACTGTTTGAGAGTGACGATGGGGGTTGGGTGTGAATAGAAGATGGTTGAACATATTGCAGTGCAAAGGTCATCATGCTGAGTGCTGTTAAACTTTTGTACTCGCGAAATTTGGTATGCTGCCCGAGTCATATTATCAGCAGCAATAAAAGGAGTGATGTAGGTCACTCAGCAGAATCTACATGGCTGACTATGAGGCAACAGCTAGGGTATACACATTTTATAGTTTGATTAGAGTAAAGTAAGAAGGTTGTGAAGCTGTTAGTATTTGATTAATAGAATACCACTTATGCATGAGGGTCAGTACCTTTTTAAACTTTCAATGAACTTGCTGCCATTAGACTTGCTGCTGAAGACGCAGAAGACCCAAAGAAGCCCAAAGATAATAGCTGTTTAGTGATGCAACACACTTTTCATGTCAGCAACTTTCCAACACTTCTGTGAAGAAGCCCCATTGCAATGCAATGGCGGACCGAGTTTGTTACTCCATTGTGTCTAAGCATGCGAATCAATGTGTTCTGTTTATTCAAATGATAGTGTTTTTCCTTATATTTTGGACGTTCTTTTCAGGTAAGTGGTTTGCAGCAAATTTGAAAATCTGCTTGCCCAACCGGGCAAGT
This sequence comes from Diadema setosum, assembly GCF_964275005.1. Classification (NCBI taxonomy): domain Eukaryota; kingdom Metazoa; phylum Echinodermata; class Echinoidea; order Diadematoida; family Diadematidae; genus Diadema; species Diadema setosum. Next base: position 24,287,706 of record NC_092704.1, on the reverse strand, counting down.
AGTAAAATAAAATTACGTAGCACCCTGGATGGGACTGAGTATAAAATGTGTGTTTGAATTTGTTTGACCTAACCACTAAGGAGGCACTCACATGCTTACAAGCATATTATTATTGTAAGACAAATGGCTTATCCCTTCCGAAGGATTAGCCAAGCGTCTTGCAGAGGGACACAATCGCTGCAGCCAGGGGATTTGAACCAGCGACCTTGTGATTCACAGTCCATGATCTTGTCCACTGAGCCACAGGGGCTTTTGTGTGAATTAGATGTACACTGTATATTGCAGATTGCCCAAATAAGGAGAGAAAAAAACAGTACCTGTTGCAGCACATGTGACCTGAAATGTTTTATTCAAACACATGTAGTCACTTGGGGACTAAAGCTGGTTTCACACGCCTGTAAATTTTCAAAAATTTCTTTCCTTGTGTTGTTGACACAGGTGAAAATGGACGAGCTGGAAGAACACAAGATTGCCACGTGGCGGGGTGAGATTTTCGACACTTGTGTTTTTATTGATAAATTGAGTGTATTTTGCCAATATCCTTGCTTATCTTTCAAAGAGGGAAACACAGTCAAGTTTCCTCTGTTATTTCTCCAAACAGTGAATAGGAAAAGTCTAAACCACAGTCAGTGCCAGATAAGTTGAATTTGTTTTTACAAAAAATAAAGAGATAAAAAGTGAGGTGTCATTCATCAATATTTGGCCATATGCATCAAATCTTGATGCAGAGGGCAGATAAGGCTTACTCTATACGCCAAATATTTCGCAAGGTTTTTATTTTCGGGAATTTCGTGAGTCGGCTGCTTTTCACGAAATTAAAAACACACAAAAATATTAACTATAATGCCGATATGAATGTGACGTACACATATACATTTCTACATTCAGTACAGGACTCCACGATCGCGAATTTAACCACTTGTGAAATTGTCGGGAAGTTCCGATTCGCAAAAATTTAGACTCGCGAAATATATGGCGTATACAGTAATTTGAACATCTACTGGGCTAATTGTCTGACTTATTTTTATTTCCTTGACAGTGATAATGAGCAAAATACTGCTTAAAAGGGATGGTACAGTATTGGTGGAGATGAGAATTGGGCTTTTAACTTTTTTGGAGATACCAAGAAAACACTTATGAAATACATGTAGTACAGAGCATACCATTTTTAGAGGAATTCAGTTTATTTGATGAAAATCCGGTTTGAAATGACTGAAACATCCAAAAACAAAGTAAAACAAAGTGATCCTAATAAAAGGTGGGTCCCACACTTTATTAGGATTGCTCTATTTTGGATATCTCAGCCATTTCAAAACCAATTTTCATCAAATAAACGTTGAATCCCTCTTGGAATTACATGCTCTTTCATGTTTCATAAGAAATTTGTCCTTATCTCACACACACACAAAAAAAATGTTAGAAACCTGAAGTTAGGTCTCAACCAAAACTATACGATCCCTTTAAGAGGAAACATGTATAATTTGAACATTAAGTCCAAGTAAGCTGCATGGCAGTTAGGCCCAAATTCGAGGAGAAAAGAGTGGATAGAAAAGAAGGAGGAAAAGGGTGATAAGTGCAAAAAGGGAGTGGAAAAGTAAAGGAGGAGGATGAGGAGGAAGAGAAGGGATAAGAAGAGAATGGAGGGGACAGAACGCAAAGAATAACAGAATGTAAAGGGGAAAAAGTAGGAGAGGAAAATTCCAATGCATGGTGTACTAGTGTTCATTAGTTGCTGTGCTAGCAATTATTGTGACAAGCACAAAATTGCATGGATAACAATCAGTGGCTTGTTGTAAGATTCAAACCATGTTTAATGTTTGTGTCCTATTATTTGTGTTGCAGAGGTCCTTAAAGAGAAGGCAAGACCCCTTGTGTGGATTGATCCAGACCAAAGGTGAGTTCAACGCTCTTTTCTTATTAGATTACACAGTCAACATTGTATATGATGGGCAAGTTAAGGAAGTCCAATTTGAAATGTGTAACTTTGCCTTACTTTCCAGTGATATTGTCATCCACACACATGCAAAACAAACATATATACCTGAGAGCCAGAATACTGAGGGAGTATCAATTTGGAGGGGAATAGTAGAGTTATTCAAGGTTGAAGTTGACAAAGCAAATTTCAACCAGATCAAGTACAAATACAGATTGGTTTTTTTTTTTTTTTTCATAGATGAGCAACTATGAGAGAGCTGTCATGGTTGATTGCTATTGTACATATGTGGAAGTATTATACTGTGAAAAAAAAAAAAGTGTGTCAAAGAACATATTGGTTACGAATATTTATGCAGTCTATTCCTTGTGCATATTCATCATGTACAACAACCTTTTATGATGGTTTTCTTCAATGACCCCAACTGTTTACAATAACTTTATCTGGAAACTTTTCTTAGCAATGCAGATGTGACCAGTATTTATTTTGTTTATAAGAAAAGAATCTTTGTTTATATCAAATGATCATTAAATGAGCAGTGTTTTTAAATGAAGTCCATATCAATTTATATTTGTGACTGTTCATGTACAGTGAAAGGAGTTTGAAAATGACATCAACCTACCTTTATAAATGCCTCCCTCTCACAGTTTGTTTGAAGCAGTGCGGATGCTCATCCAGCAAAAGATCCACAGGTTACCGGTCATCGATCAGGCAACGGGGAATGTCATCTACATCCTGACGCACAAGAGAATTCTCAAATTCCTGGCATTACTGGTTCGTTTGTGTATTTCATTTCTATATGTATGCTTCCAGGGACACAAGAAATCAGATCTTATTTTAGTTTTATTTTATTTGATGGGTTTGTTTGGGTCGTTGATGTTTTTTTTTTTCTTACAAACTCCAGCAACCTTTTATTCATGTAGGCTTTTGTTGTGTGTTCTGTGCAACTTATGCAGTGCTGCTGTCTAGTATGTTTTGATGATTTGTTTATGTTTCTTCATTGAATATACAAAAGTATGTTTTAGATTAGACAAAAAGAGGTTGATATTCTATATCATTGCTTGCTTTGTGTGATTTTCTTACTTTTAAAGTAATGTTAAGTACTCTCCCATTATGACAGATAGTTATAACGAAATTTCATTTCACCAAAGTGAAAATTCAGGAGTCAAAATTATTTCTACTTATCTTCAGAATTCTATATTAGTTCTGTTGTTGTAACAAAATTTGATATAAAGGAAGAAAACTGCTGGTCACGAGGACTTCGCTATAACGGGAATCACCTGTATATGATTTTTGCCTTCAAACTATGTTTTCTATATCATCAGTATGTTTTTGACCTGCAGATGTCTGCAGCTCTGTTTATGCCCAATCTTTATTTCATGATTGCTTCTGGTGCGTCCAATGCGACTTCTGTCCAACTCGTCTCTCCTTCTCTTCCTTCTTCCCCCAACCTGTGTTACCTCATGTAAAGCAGAAAAATGAGATCAAGAGTCCCTCGTTCCTCAAGAAGACCCTGAAAGAACTCAAGATCGGCACCTACAACAACATCGCAACGGTGAGTAGCAGTCTGATGGACTGAGACCATCGTCATTATTGATGAAAGATCTCTTTGTATTCTATAGCTCCAGAAAAAACAACTTAGACAGAAGATGTATGAAATTATCATTGTCAATATGCAATGCTTTGATGGAGTTGTCTTTAACCTTTATAATTGATTCCAAAGTTTGACGGTAATACAACATTGAAGAGGTCCTAACAACCCATTTTCTTTGGTAGTTTTCTTCACACAGTTTGATGTACAATATTTGGATGGCTCCTGGTAACATATACAATGAAACAAAAGCAGGAATCGTGAAAGCTGAGTAATAAAAATGTAAAGCTATTGCACAGTTCGATACACTGGAAGAGATTAAAAAGATTATGCTGGGGCATTGTTACACTCTTAAAAAGGCAATAACACATGTTGATATTCTTGTTGGTTGAGTATTCAATGATTTTACTGAAGACTCTGAAAAAAAATTAGTCACTTGCTCAAATGGTTTTAGTGGTGAAATCAATGCATTCTCTTATGAAAGCTTGTTTTAAGGCAGTCATACTTACAAGTCTCTTTTTAACTCTTTGACTCCTAATACTAGGCACGGCCAGACACACCCCTGATCAAAGCTCTCAACATGTTCATCACAAAGCGGGTCTCCGCTCTGCCCATCGTGGATGAAAACAACAAGATTGTTGACATCTATGCCAAGTTTGATGTCATCGTGAGTATTGCCTTAATTAGTTGTGCTTGTGTGTTTATGTTTTTTTTTTTTTCTGTCTTTGTCTTTGTCAGTGTCTGTGTGTCTCTCTGTAGTCATCCATGATGAATTATAGATAGTTTCTTCCCTATTTTTGGTGGAGTAGGGGTGGGGAAGGGCTGAAAGATGCCTTCCTAGTAGAGCTGGATTAATTTTTGAATTAGATACATCCAGAAAAATCATCCAGAAACTATGTTAACCCATATGGATTCAAATGACAGATTGCTTGTGATCTTTTTTTTTTTAATGACTCTTTACTTTAATAGGCTTAACCTCAATTTTCATAACTACCGTCAATGCAAACCATGCAATGCGTCGATGAAGGCTCTTTAATCTTTGTAACAGAAGGTACCAAGATTGATTCCTGCTCACTGCACTAGTTTGTGGACAAGATGCTTTGGTAACTTCACAAAGTCGTGTTTAGCCAGTTATGTAAATGACTACCTGGCATGCTATAGAGTAATAATAATGACAAGACTTTTATAGAAGGACAATGCATACTCTAATGGGTCTACCCAGGGTAAGTAAGAATATGATATTATGATGAGGATGTGGAGGAGGAGGAGGAGGAGGACAAAGATGAGAGTGAAGAGGATGATGATCACTATTTCATTTTAGGCATTCCTCTCTCTCTCTGCATAACCCTGTTCAATCCAGAGTTATGTTTCATATTCTCCGGCTGCTTTTGCTAGTTTTGCCGTATGTTTGTCAAAACCCAAGAGTCTACTCCAGTTTTTATTGTCATTTTTTTTTTCATCTGTAGAATCTTGCTGCAGAGAAGACCTACAACAACTTGGACATCACCATCCAGCAGGCCCTCCAGTTCCGCCAGACGTACTTTGAGGGTGTCAGCACGTGTAAGGAGAGCGAGACACTGGAGACCATCATGGAGCGGATCATCAAGGCTGGGGTGGGTTGGAAAGACACCACCCATCTCCTCTGGGGACTGTGGGGGGGGGGGGTGTGGGGTGGGGGAGGGGGAGGAGTGGAGGTGACAAATTTGTCTCCCCCTTGATATCACATTTTCTTCCTGCTTGTGTACATTGTTTGGTTTGGTTTGGTTTGGTTTGTTTCCTTGTTTTTTTTTTCTGGTCGCCCTTTGCACATCTCCTTCAATTGAATACTAGAATGTAGGAAGAGCTCAAGTCCAAATTTTGCCATCATCTCTGGAGACACCCTTGGGAAGTAGTGCAAATGAAGATAATCGTTTCACATTTGAATTGGTAGACATAACATTCCTGTTACTGAAAAATATGAAATATTAGGATGTTGCCTATTTTCCCCCTCAAACTTCTATTGAATGGACTGTGGTCTTTCATATATTCAGGTGTTCAATTCTACTTTAATAACTGTTGTTCATACCTGTCTGCATTAATAGAAGTTCTTTATTCTAGGGGTGACAGACACTTTATTTGTTTGTGTGTGTGTGTGTTGCCTTTGCGTTTTGTTTTATTTTGTCATTTCTTCGCTATCTTCAGTTCTACTTAGGATAATTTTCTGTCTGTGTCCTTGCACTTGCAATGTGGATTTGTAATTCTCTCATCATTCTATCTTTCTTGAATATCTGTGAGGCTAGAGCAGAAAAGACTCATGTCTTTCACAGCAGTAAGCTCTGTGCAGTGTAGGAAATAGTTTTCAGATATTTATGGCATATGTGTTTTTTTCTTCATGCCACAGCAGACTGTGTGTCTTGTTTGGTAGGGTCATTCTGCTAGGCTCAAAAGAATATTAAATGTCATGGTTGGCAGAGATGTGGTCAAAATTTTGACGTACATTTTGTTAATGCATGTTTGCCAAGTTTTCTTTGGAGCATTCTCATTTTTTTCAGGAAAGAATTTGCTCATTGTGTAGTAAAATTGATTGATGGAATTCTTTTTTATGCAAACTTAGTTGTGTTTTCTTCTCTTTATTGATTTTTGGGGGATTTTTTTTTTCACTTTTAACATGTGATGCTCAATTTCCTTGGGGAGCTTTAATTTTTTATGTACTGCACTGGATGTAAATTGTGAAATGAGTGTAGTCACATAGTGATTATTTGATGATTTCGCCGCTTTTCTGACCACACTGCACTGTCTTGACTCCTCTTACTTGTATGCAACAGGTTCACAGACTGGTTGTCGTTGACGACGAGAACCACGTGGTAGGCATCATCTCACTGTCAGACATCCTCAATAGGCTGGTTCTCAAACCTGCAGGTGAGTGTTGCCATGGTGATCAGATGTAGCAAGCAGTCAGTATAAGAAATAAAAAAAAAAAGATCAGATGTATTTCTCCTAGTTGCATTGAGCTGTATGAGAAGACTCTGTTCCCTTCACTAAACAAGGCATGGTTTTTCTTGTTTGTGCTACATATTTGTAGTAGTACATTGCATTCCCATTGTAACGAATAGGGTTATAATGAAATTCTCGCTACAGTGAAGTAAAAATTCAGGTCCCCTCATTATCATATATATCTCTTTGCTACTTTACTGTTTCACCATAACAAAATTTCAATATAACAAAAGAATTCAAGGATACTGGTTCTTGAGGACTATACTGGTTCTTGAGGACTTCGTTATAACGGTAGTTGCCTGTAATAGTATTGCTAAAGAGATGAAGAGAAAATAGAATTTCATGTAAATATACAGCTCAGGAGCCAGATATAGGGTCAATTTGAACTCTCCATATTTTTTTGCTTCGGTGGTCAGTTGGTAAGTAATGAAATGATATCTTGCACAGCCAGTCCTGCCTACTCTTGATATCGTCCAGAAGATGCCCTTGCCCCGTTAATTTTCTACTTACTCTTTCTTTTCACCTTTAAAGGAGTACCTAGCAGAAAGAGTAGTGCGTCCTCATCACAGGGCTCACCAAGAGTATAGCCAACCAGAGAGGGCGCTCTTTACTCTTCGAGTACTAGTTTTGCATGTCGGCATTGCTCTTCATCTCCACACATCTGGACTCACCAGGAGAGATGTGATTACCACCAGGTTACGTCCGGAGATTCAGCATCGCATTGGCAAAGAAGATGTTCAAGATGTCTTGAGACTGCCGAAATATATATTTAGACGAAAAATTCTTCCCCCCCCCCCCCCCCCCACCATCTACAAGTAGAGCATACTTGCATGAACTGGATATAATCTGTGACCAAAGTGGGCTGGTGTGTAGAGCAGATGTTGACTTGTGATGAGGACCAATGCCTGTCTTGCAGGAAATGTACATCGGTCATTGGCTGTGCATTTGCTTCTAATTGTGCACACAAGTCATTGAGAATGTTTAGTGTATGGAGGCCCTGGAGAAACATGAGTGACTCTCAATATCCAGGTTTGTGTGAGAAAGCGAAGACTACCCTGAAAATGCCACTTTCCTATTAAATATGATGTTCACCATAATATCTAAAAATCTGCATTTGTAAAAGACAAACCCCACTATAGAAATCCCCCACTATTGCACAATGAAATGTTGCTCTTCGCTGCCTCACTAGTCTCGATTTTGTTGTGTCAAACCAACAGAATTTTTGTACCTTGATTTGAGTGGGAGGGTTAAGCAAGCCAGCGGACGTCATTGAGATACAGAGAAACCCACAAAGTGAAGTGTTGGTTTACGCTGTGGCATTCGTGAAGTTTGTGGTAGATGCATGCATCGATCCCGACCTACGTACGTCACCAAACTTGGAATATCTACATACCAATAGTCATCAGCATTATGCGAGCAGACGTTGCTTGACTGTGCATGGCTTTTTTTTTTTCTTAGTCTGTGGCACAGGACAATAGGCCTATTCTTGTGAGGCATGCTGAAGTGAGCATTTTACATATACACCTTTTCAAGTGAAACTGAAAGGATTTTGTAAGCAGTCACTCTATACTCCAATATATGGCAAGCTGCATGTTGTGAATGTTCATATCAATCAGTTGCCAAGAGGATAGGGTAAAAATGCTGTGAGCGCACACACAAATAGAGCACAGATTACAGGTTTATATATCATATTTGCGTTCTTGTCATATTTAAAGCGAAATATTTCTCCTGATTACATGTGCTATTTTCAGTCATCCTTGCAACATCTCCAGTGTGTTGCTGCTGTGACCTTCGTGGTATTTTCATAAGTGTTGTCGCGATTTCATTCATATGTATGATGGCAAGTAATCGCTTTAGATTTCAGTCCTTGTACTTTGTCTTCTATTGCTAGGTGTTCATTGTGCATATTTCTCCTGGGGTCATATTTCTCAATTTTCTAGAGTGCAGCTAGCTGAAACTCCAATTTGAGAATAACATAGATAGATTGATGTTCTCCACAGCCTCTCTAGCACAAGTTGATGGGATTAAGAACCAGGCATTATACTACCATGTCAGAAATATTCCAAGGAAGTTAGCTCCAGGCAATATATAATAATTATATCAATTTACAATGGATTTTGTGCACAGCACGTCCTGTTCAAGTAAACAGTGGGGTTAAGTCTTCAAAAGACAACATCAAAAGAGGACAAGTGTGCACCCTGGATACTCAACAGGGCTGAAATAACTTCTTAGGGGTTGTTTCTGGCATGGTAATTTTGTTTTTTGTTTTTTTAACTGATTACCCAGTTTCTTCATCAAATTCATGCATAGTTCCACTTTACACCAAGACAAGTCATGCTTGATTCTATAATTGGACTCAAGGCATGAAACCACAGGTTTACTTAAATCGCCGTAAGACCTGGCCCCCACCCCGCTTATGCATCTTAAAGTACCCTCATCGCTGTGCAAACTGCCCCAAATGTCCTTTTACAAGAGATGTGTATTAAAGATGGATGACTTGTCATCCAAAAATTTTGATATGACCCAACTGAACTGTGAGGATCAGTGGAGAATGAGATAACTGATCAACAGAGAAAGTAAAATTCAGAAAAATATGGAAACACCAAAAGCACAACAGAGAGACAAGATGTATATGAATTGCTAGAACAGATGTAGAAACATATATGTGAAGAATAGAAACGTGCAAGTTTAGACTCGGACGATGCAGCAGAAAGAGACTTGTAAAAAAAGAAAAAGGAATTTGTAGGTGTAAAGTTACATATAAAGAGATGCAAAGAGTGGAGAATGAGATTTGTGATGGTACTGCCGGGGGAAAATTTGACGGCAGAAACTTTTGTGAAAAGAGACAAGAAGTGGGCTCATTATTCTCGGCATTGTTTGATGTATGCAATATTTTGAAGAGTGACAGTTAACATTATTTGTCTTGAATGGTGTCAACTTCGGTCCTGGCAGGGAGTTGATGGGGATAAGTTTGGCCAAGATATGACCCAGGCATGACCAAATGTGTCATGATGGAAGACCACAGTATCAAAAGTATTCAGTGTCTGACTCCCCATCCCCCCCCCCCTCCCATCTCCCTCTACCCCCCCCCCCCTTCCTTCTCCCAATCTTCAACTCAATCATTCATGCCCTCTGTAACCTCACTCTTTTCTTCCTTACACTCTGTTTTGCAGAAAGACTTCAGTGGTAACTTTTACTCAAGAGCAGAAGTGGTGTGCAAATTGCTTAGACTTGTTCCAAGGACCCGTTTGATGCCACTGATCTCTAGTAGGAAGTATATGGATATCTCGTAGGCCAATTGCTTTGAAGCGACCGTGCCGCCATCTTACTATGCACATCACCCATACACTTGTGTACAGAGCTCAAAACATTACATGATGTTGGTGACAGTCTCTACTGGAAAGTGCATGCAAGTCACCATAGAGTGTGCCCAGTACGATGGCGGCGCAGCGGCTTCACTTGTTTGTACAGCTTGAATGGGCCAATGAGATATCCAGATATGTCCTGTAGCAGTCGGTGGTTTGATAACCTCATGCCTCTTGCCTGGGTATCACGGGTAAGCCACTGCTGTCGCTAAATAGGTCATTTTTATGACAGTGCAATTGCGCACTACAAAATGTTTGCCAAACATTGTATAGTTGTACATAATAGATATGCCAGTTGTACCAAATGTATTGAATTGAGCATTGTGATCCCCCTACACAATTGTGTTTCGTCATTCAGCTCAGCTGGCTGAACATGTCACGGCATGATTTTTTTCCCCCTTTCAGATTATGCTTGTGCTAAGTGTCTCAAATATGTTTAGTGTTGACTAAAAATTAGCAGTGTATTTGACCTATATCAGGATCAGTATTGTTGTTCGGCATGCCCTTGTTATGAAATACAGATTTCACCATGATCCGAGATTTGAATGCCTTGTTTAGTTTGATGAAAGGGGACTTCATGATGTGGCTTGTAACACGTTTTTGATATTTTCTGTGAAAATATGCTTATTTCTGAACTGCTTAGAAAAGCCAATTCTGTGATTATTGTATACATGCAATGAGGACTGCTTTGTTGCTGTAGAAATGAGTTGTCTGTATATACAAGCATCAGCAGTGTCCACCCATTGATATCACCTTTGAAAGAGTGTCAGAGATGTATGAGAATATGATTTATTTTACACCCAACTACTGTTGGGGAAAAGGAAGCAAGAGATATACATGTATGTATCCCCACAGCATTTATCATGAAGACTGTGTTTATCAGTGCTTCACGTTTGATACCCAAAGTGAAATATTTTGAAAATAAATTGATGTTATAAAGATAGTCCTCGGAGAAATTTGTTATCTGACGAGTCGGTTCAAAACAGATTGTACTGAAAATTTACTGGAGACCACCGTCAAAATTTATGCACTCCAAAAAGAATATAACTAACTTGGTAGCCGTGAGTTGCTACACATCAAGTCTTGCATGTCAACTCTGAGCAGACTTCATCATTGTGTTTGGTAGCAAATACGTCTTCGTCAAAGGGCCACAGCTAGCTGCATTAAACATGAACTAATGTTGAGATAGACTAGATCATGTGTAATTGAATTTCCTTCTGCCAATTTGTCATACCAGTAGGAATGAACAAAAAGCACCAGTGAGAGCATCTGGAGGTATACTATTTTTTCCCCCTCTGGTGGCCTGTTCAGACCACTAAAATATCTAATTTTGACATTTCTGTTGTCCGAAAAGAAATGTAATGGCCCGAAATAGAAGGAAACATAACTATCCTTTTTGAAACTTACTTGCATGTTCAGGCTACCAAAGGATAATCTTTTTGGAAGTTTGGTAGCCCAACATCATTTCTAGGTGGCCTCGAGCCACAGGCCTGTGCTGATTTTGAGCCCTGACTAGCAATGTCATGTTTTGATTTACATAGGATGGTAAGCCTTGCAAGAGACTAGACCATATGGCCAGGATTGATGATGCTTTTCAAAGAACACTCTTGCATGTTTCAAAACATAACCAAATTCTCTCAAATAGTCTTCTGGAAGATAATTTCATTTGAAAGGAGATATTTGCAGATTTAAAAACTGATACATTTGGCAATTTTGGTATAGGATGTGATGTTTGCTCTACCATTCTGCCACTGATTTTATTATGAGCAATAAAATCTATGAAGTGTGTGGCTAGAATGGTGAAGTGTTCAAAAATTTCTACAAGTTAGATGCTGAAATGAAGAGAGAATGTAAGAACACAGGTGTGGATGGTGCAAGAACGTGGAACGTAGAAATCTTTTACCTAATTTTAAGTACTTAGTGTTATAATCCCTTGAATATGTTGGAGAAATGATTTATTGTTTTAGGAAAGGGGAAAAATGATAGACATTGTAAGACAAACCCAAGTACTGTTGACCTTCATTTTTTAAGTATCAAGTTGTGAAGTTGGAACTTTTGTTCATATGTTTGTAAAAATTTGTAATCATTATGAGGGATCTGCTCTTTTCAGACTAAAACTGTAAAATGAAGAAATATGAAAATAAATCACAAGAGTTTATCAAATACGATGTTGGTTTCAGCCTGGTCTTCTTTAATTGAATGCTGTGTAAATGATATTATTTCCTTGCATTAGTGGTGAGATTCTATGGTACAGACTTGGAAAATACAGCTAACACAGGAAATACACACACACACACACACACACACACGCACCAATATGTGTTTAGTGATGGAAATATTATTTGGTATGACTGAGTAATCTTAAAGCAAAAGAAGTTGAAATGAAGGCAGATGACCTGCAAGAAAGCAGGGTAGATGGTGAAGTTGTATTGTCGCCCTGAAATTAATGGTTCTAAAGGAATGCATAATAGATACAGTGTGAATTAACCAACTCTACCAGCATCTGGCGGGGTTAGTTGTACTTGTGTGTGTGTGTGTGTGTGTGTGTGTGTGTGTGTGTGTGTGTGTGTGTGTGTGTGTGTGTGTGTGTGTGTGTGCGTGCGTGCGTGTGTGTGTGTGTGTGTGTGTGTGTGTGTGTGTGTGTGTGTGTGTGTGTGTGTGTGTGCGTGCGTGCGTGTGTATGTGTGTGTGCGTGCGAGCGAGCGTGTGAGTGTATGTGTGGTTTAGACCTGAGCACTGATCTACAATTAGACTGAGGGCTGCAGGATTAGAAATTTCCCCGGAAGGGTCCCCTTCAAGGAGCCGATGTTGTCGCAAACTGACCCTGCCCTGGAGTCATCGGGACAGCGCTGCGTAGTGTTAAGTTACAAGTGTCCACGAATGCTGGAGTGTATGCATGTTGAATTAATTATCTTTTTTATTTTTAGAAAACATGATGTGGATGCCAAATCCATTTAACAGTTGCGGCTCAAAACTTGGAAAGAAAGGCATGCAAACAAATAGAGCTGTATTTTGAAAACGAGATTACAGGTGGGACGAGCATATGAATTATATAAGTCATTGAGACTTTTATTTCTTTTCTTACAAGAAAGGTTTAGTGAGCCTTTTCTCTCGACTAATAATGGGTGTGGGGGGATTTCATCGAGTGTTTTGTCAAGTGATTCGCACAGACAAATTTGCTCTCGGCCAATCAGATGCAAGGATTTCAGTAGCTTATAACAGTTGTCAGTGACTGACAAGTTCCATGCCCTGAGCTGAAGGGAAACGCCTTCTTTTCGAAGTCTGAAAATGGCCGTATTCGAGACCCGAGTTTATGTAGCTACGGTTTGATGCCGTGTCCCGTGTGGTAGATTTTAATAATAGACATCCCCAGTGCATTCCCGTTATAACGTTATAACGAACACGGTTATAACGAAATGGTCGTTACAAGGAAGTAAAGATTATAATTATAGCTATATACGTAATTTACTCTTCGGCTATGAAGAAATTTAGGTATAACGAAAGAAAACCGCTGGTCCCGAGCACTTCATCATAACGGGAGTGCACTGATTAAGCTACCTTACATCTAGGATGGGGGTGAACAAAAGGGATGAATGACTTCCAGTCGGGGGTGGGGTGGACAGATTGAATCGATTTAAGAGGAACACAAAGTGAAAGCTCGAACGAAAGCTAACGCGTGTCAACAGACATAATTGTCAGGATAATGTTTGTAGCGCTCTAGTTGAAGAAATCACTTAATTTGTAAATATATAGTCATGATTATGCTGATTGACTGTTGAATGTTGTTGCAACTGACTGACGAAACAATCGGCTTGTAATTGCAACTGATTGACCCCCACCCCGCGAAAAAAAACAACAACAAGAACTCGACGGAAGAATTCATAGATTTGAACAGTTCTTGTCAGTAGATTTTGGACGCTATGACGATTTGTGGCATGAGCTAGTGAATTGTCTTATTATTGTGATCGTGCGTCGATCACGCCTGTGCAATAATTGCGCCACCCCCCCCCCCTTTCAACTTTGAAGCGGTTTAGTTCTGCCAATTAACGACATGTCTGAAGAATGAAAAGTGTAGAATGTGAAAACACAGATAAGAGTCTCTCCGTGTATAAACTTACCGCGGGACCCATCAATATGAGATTGCATAATGTGAATAATAATTACCTTTCTGCCAAATGCGTGTCTTTATGACATAATTAACAACATTTATTGATTTCCGACACCCATGATGGTTTGGAAGTGTCAAACTTTCAGATGTCAGCAGTCGAAAGTGGCGTGCCTGAAGAACGGGAACACATAACATTCTGTTCAACCAAGGAGGTATGAGATCCCTCCTTGGTTCAACCCAAAATGTCACGCGTCTTTGATCAAATACTGGATTCCCGCAGGATGTCTTGAGTGTGAACCTGTGGAAACTTCCCACTGCTCTCCACAGTGTTTAGGCCTACACTTTGTACGCTATGTTTGACCCCCCCCCCCCCCCACCACCACCACCACCACCACCCTGGTGCCTTCAAAAACAGTTTCGTGACTTTGCACTGGGGAAACGTGCGTCTTTAATCACTCCTTCGTCCCAGCGATCAAAATGGAGATTGATCAATTTTAGACCACCGCGCTGCGTTTCTATTCCCCTCTGGAGGTTCATCTTTTATTCACTGGGCATGCGCACTAATGCTGAGGTCTTGAGATCTCATAAAATCAGTCCATGTATAATTCATTCGTATTCCGTAAGTGTATAATCACCTCCATAAATTTCGGGTGGCGCTGCGGACGCTACTGCCTGCGTGACGACCTTGAAACACCCCGATGAAGTGGATTAGGTCCAATGTAGGTCTGGCTGTAGTCTTCTACAAAGACATGATATTTTAATATTTTGTATACATTTTCCTCTTTTTTTTTTCACGAGGGCTGTTGAGAATTCTTCACGACGATAATCCCGCAACAATCGCGGAATAACTGCCAATTTACCTTCTCCGCTACTTTGGGCCCACGAGGGTAAAGTTAATAACATTTACTTTACCACCCCATTAGAAGCAGAGGAGTGCAAAAAAAAACAAAACAAAACAAAACAAAACAAAACAAAACAAAACAAACAACAACAGCAACAACAACAACAACCCTAACAAACAAAAGAGAATGTCGTAAAGCAATGATTTACGAAAACAGCATAAGCCTGATTTCCTTAATGCAGTGCTCTGGTATGATCACAAAGGACAATGAATAAAACATGAAATGAATGCGCTCTGTAATGAAACGACTAGTGCATGCAATCTGCACTGTCCAGTTGTGCGGGACCATGAACACAAAAGGGGCTGTGTTCATTCATGGAGCCACTAGTAGCTCCATGGTTCATTCATCATCTGTATAAAGACACAAAAATAATATTTTTTAACGGGTTCATATTACAATTTTTGTGCATTCTTATCGTTCATGGGTTGTTGGGGGGTTTTTTTTCGTTTCTTTTTTACTTCATGATGCGTCTTCGTAATAAATTATATACAAATATATTATATAGGGCCTATAGTTCCATACATCTATAGAAAAGTAATGCTTCACAATACCATACTGTAATATTCTAAAAACATGGATTCAATCTGAGCCTTTACAAACCAAACATCTGTTTCGTCCATCTCCTATAGTGGTCATATTTATTTTTGTTTGCATGAGCAATCCGTCTTGAGTCTCTTAATACCTCCTTGTTTGTTTCTCATCATCATCATTGTGGCGCATGATGTTGCCTCTCTGGATACATTCAACACGTGCTGTTTCCATGGCAACCAACCTGTAACCCGAGACTTGTTCTCTCGCGTTCGCCTAGAGGAGTGGTAATAAGGGGAAAAGGAAAGCGAAAATCTCCCGTGATTTAGAAGCTTATAGTGTGTATGTGTGCGTGCGGGGTTTGGGAATACATTGTATTGTTGAAGTCATTAAAGACATCACAATCTTGCGGCATTCATGCGTCGTGAATATTTCCAGTAGAGACTAAAAAGGAATTAGCCTTAGTCAAAGGAATCAGCTTCAGTCAAGCGTTAATAATGTTTGCAGAGCTGGCTGCAGTCATTGACACAATGAATCACATAAGGCCTTCTAGCAGTATTTTGAAGAAGTATTTAAGAGTGTTTTGTAAGAGGGGAAAATGAACGTGATGAAATTGATTTCAAAGTTCAGGGTACCATCTGCGCAATTCTCACTGATTTAATGCGCACTGTCTTGAGTGCTCGTTTCCATCCGAGTGTTTGTGCGTTAGTTGTAACGGGCGTATGTGGATGTTACCCCCCCCCCCCCCCGCCCCATTTTGTTTTATGTTTATAGTACTGGATGCATTTTTATCTAGGTTTTAGCCCACTTAAATTTCAAATCATATAAGGACAATTATTTCAGCGTCATGATATACCTATCATAATTATAATACCTATCTATTCATTGATGTTCATCACCAAATTGATAATTCTAAACCGGGTTCTCATGTTGCTGTCAGCGTTGGGCAGGGGTGATCACTAAAATTTATACCAACAATCACTGTCTTACAGTGCTGCTACAGAATTTCGAGGAAAAACCGATAACATGTGACCGCGGAACTTTGAGTTTGTAACTATACTGGTTTTATCATTACATAGAACCAGGACTATTATAATTGAGTCTTAATAGCTCTGGTCTCGTAACCATGGCAACGTATAGAAATTAAGGGAGGTCCACATTAATGCAAATGTACATGTTTGATTATCAATGTGTAGCAACGCTCAAAGAGCGTCAGATTTGGACATTGCAAGTACAAATGTAACGATTACGGCTACCGTTTATCAGTAATTTTTTGCTGAGATGAAATTATGAATTAATACAGGTGCCATTAACGGTTTTTTTTTTAATACCTTATCTGTTCGGATGATATGTAGAATAAGATGTTTACTATAAAAAGACAACAACAACAGCATCAAGAGATCACCTAACACACATGGTATTGTTTTGATTTTACTACATCTATGAGATTGTGACAATCTCTATAGGCCTAAGTCCCACCAGCAATAATCTTATGTCAAGATTTTGATGCAGGGGCCTTTGACGGCAAAGAGAAATAGTATGCATCCTCATTAGAAAAAAACTATTATACTTATTGCTGTATATGGAAATAAGCTTCTCCGTTGTTGTTGTTTTTTTAATTTCTGAAATAGGCAGAGCTCTATCATGTCTATACGACGGTCATACAATTCTAGAAAATCATTCAAAGTGTAGCAATTTTCATTCACATAAAATGATCGTGACCAATAATTGCCTACACACACGAGGGCGCGCGCACACATACACAGAGAGAGACATGTATATAAGATGTGTGTTATTACATTCATATCTGTGTGTTTGTATTTATAAAGACGTGTTAACAATGTTATATGCCTTCAATAATGAAACACAAACTCATGTCTAAGTAAATAAACGAACGTATATAATACATGTGTGTGGGAATGTGTGTGTGTGTGTGTGTGTGTGTGTGTGTGTGTGTGTGTGTGTGTCAGTATGTGTGTGTAAAAGCTTGCTGTAGGACATCATGTCCTCAGCGAACATTAATGTTTGTCCGTTTGCTCGTAGCCAGTGTTACAAGTATATCATTGTGCATTCTGTCTTCAGGAAGTTAAAGGTACAGTTCAAAATTCTCACGGCACGGAATGCACTTTGGTAGTGTAGCAAAAATGGAGGATGCAGATTAAAAGAAACAACACTTTTGTCCGTAAATCATATTACACACTTATTATGTCATTATTATAAAATGCGATTATAAACTGACGTCATCATAATAATTAGAATGTGTCGCGCTGAACTTTTGATGGGCATGAACTTAACAGTGTCCTGGAAAATGAGGAAAGTAAATTGACCGCATTTTGCACACATGAATGCCAATTATCAGTTGAGGAAAATGCTTTTCATCTGAAATTAATTATCATCGAGTAATGAGAACGTACATGTGAAGATTGAGCTTTAATTTCGTTTCAAAATGAGACCTAGTTTGATTTATACAACCCGGATGCTCATAACATAGCCTAACATTAATTGGCAATTATCTCGCGCTTTCGGCATTAGGTGTCTGTTCAAACTAGCTTGTCCCACACTTCTGTGAATCATTAGTGTGCGCTGCGCCCATGAACAGTACAAGATCAATAGCCGAACATAACACACGCCGGCATACACACACTCACTTATACACAAACATTCATAAAACACACACATAATGCATTCACAAATTGTATTTGTTAAAGCATACACGAATATAGTAAACACAATATTACTAACATACACGCACACACACACACACTCACACACACGTGTTCCAAGCACACACATACATACACTTGCTTCTACACTTCAATTATTATGTTCTCGATACTAGTAGTGCGAATTACCATAGACGTCTGGAAAAAAAAGACAGTTCGTCACAGTGTAGTTGTAGAAAAGTCGATGATTTATGAATCATGAGTAAGATTTGTAAACATATCATTCAAACTCTGGACTATTAGTCTTGTGTCTCTAAGCATAAATCTTAGATTAAACTATTCGAGGTTGGCCTGTTATGTTTTTGCTTGAAGCGAGGCAATTTTTTACATCACGCCAGACACATCGACAAGTGATCGATATGGGCCAAACATTTTGTCACCTTCAGACAGTCATGAACAGCTAAAAAATTTGAACATATCAAATTCAAAGCTGGAGATTTCATGTTCTGACCAAGACTATCATCAAACATTAGAAGAGAGTTCTTACGTCGGCGGACAATTCGCGAATTTATTCCGATATCACGTGCATTGGTCCTACGTGTAGGAGCGCTGCACTGCAAATAGAAACAGATGGTGATGGTCCAAGTTAAGTAACAGGCGCTGAAATGGGTGAAATCTTATGCCTTATTTCAAAGCTTCTATTCTCAATATCCAAGTGATAATGTATGTTAAGGTGATGATGAGGTTATTGTATAAATGATGTTAGGGACTGTTTTAAATAGGAGTTTTGGCTCGCAGTGATTGTTTTTAACACTCTTCATTACTTCACGTTTCGAGTATGACTTGCCACGTTGAATTATTACGGTCCACCCTGAAAAACCGAACCACCGATGCAGCCGATTCCGAATGCGAGTCAGGCTTGCTCGTTCGTCCGTCTATCCAGCTCTTTCTCAGTATAGGGCGGGATTCAGCATTTTGATCATCGCATTATCAATGAGACGCTGCAGCCAGCCAGCAGCGCACGAACCCTCTTTAAAATCGGCGAGCCTCATCAAGTAGAGAAAGAAGTAATCACTCTGCCAGACCATCACGCTAATTGTGCAGCCAGATATACGGCGCAGTAGATTTAACTTGCTTGCGGATTATTCTGCAACTGCGGGCGGGTGGGCGAGTTCAGTGGCTTCTCTCGTGTTGGATGTGGCCATCAGAACCCTTCTCGCCACTGAATCGCGAGAGATGATCGCGAAGGGTTACGGGGGGACGACGCGCTTTCCCCCGCCGCCGTCAACACCCAGGTGACTATAATATATCGGTGCGCTCCGCCGCACGATGAAGCAGTTTCTATCAGTCGTCCGTGCACACAGGTGCTTATGCGACAGGACCAACATTTTCTGTTACGATGTACCCTGCAAGTATTCATAGTTTGAATTTCGAAGTACGAACACTTCGCACTCCGCACGACGAAACGGAGTAGCTAATTAAGTCAACACTTGTGGATATCAGCAGTAGATATTAACTTTAGCAGAAACAACGTTCCGGTTTGCGACTACGGGATTTTTTTCTCTGGGTTTTGCTCGCTGAGGCGGAAATCTCATTCGGAGGAGCGTCGCCATGCAGGGAGTGTGCTTTGGATTATGGTGCGGTGGGCTAACTCTACTTCTCTTGATTCTTCAACCCGCTTCCACCGGCGCGATGAACCTGCGGGACACCACCAGAGGCCGCGAAGGTAACTCTCACCCAATCTCTTTTTTTTTTTTTTCACCACCCATCCTCCTCCTCCCACCCATCCCCCCCCCCCCATGAAAAAAAAAAGCTCGTCGAAAACCAGTCAACCTAGAAAAGGTTACCAGCTGTAGCGCTGCTAGATTGAGTTCTTGATTAGTGCTCCAGACATATGCCGGCCTAGAAGCCCACGTATTCCACCAAGTGAAGATCCGATTAGGCTGAGATCCTAAGTGCCAAAAATCTGTGCAGTTATTCCGTTCTTCTTCTTGTTTCCTTCGTCTTCTTCTTCTTCTTCTTCTTCTTCTTCTTCTTCTTCTTCTTCTTCTTCCATTTGAGTACTTTCACGTCATGTTTTAGTAGATAAGGACAGTAATTGTATCGTGGTCTTCATTGCGGCAAGTATGATTCTATGACGATCTTACTAATTGAAGTTGAATGACAGTAGGAATGTGTCAAAGGTTTTCAAATCGTGCAGTTTTTTCTTCTTCCCACTTTTATATAATCAATGAAATTTAATTAAGCTTATACCTCTCTTGATGTATGAGAATCTGAATAAGAAGTGAAAATCATTGTGAAACTTGATATAACAAAGACTTTGATTATAATTTCTCAAAAACTCGAGGCAAAACTTACAGTGCAATTACGGATATCAGCATTTTGGGAGTATGTTCCCATTTACTTTATTGTCCATTAAGAAACACACACACAAACACACACACACACACTGAATATCCTATCCTTGCTAGTCGCTATAGAATTAAGAGATTGAAAGCACCACTTTTGCACACTCATGTTTAGTGAAGCTTAAAGAAAAATACGCCAAGATGCAGGATACTTTGCAAGTATTTTGAAGCTGCAGTGGAAATTCATCCACAATTAAACAGTTATACAGGATTATAATGTCTGATACATACAAATTGTACTTGCATTAATTAGTTTAGAGTAACAGATAACCCGATCAGTCTACGGATTCCTAATGAATCATTAAACTGCATGAATGGGGGAGCGATATATGTCTCGCAGTGTGAAATCACGTTTGATTAACATGACAGAACTAATATGTATTCCATATCGAAAATTGGGGATAAATGGATAATGACTTTTCAAAACGTTCATCGGCATGATCAATTTCAGCATTCAGCAACCAATGCATTTTACAGCCGGTTACGATGCTAATTTGATTAACCAGTATCTGGATTTCCAAGCAGTTATATCCGACATAAAATGTTCACAGGGATAGATGGAGAGAAAGAGACAGACAGACAGACAGACAAAGAACAAGCGAGCGATCGAGAGAGAAAGAGAGAGAGAGAGATTTGGAAGGATATTGAGTATATTTCTATGTTTGTCATGCTCGCAGTGATTATGACAGTTTCACGACAGCATAAGTATCATTAAGCACAGAAAAAGTATTGCCCATCAAATGCGATTGACAGAATGATACACTCTGCAGTGCTCAAACACCGCTCTGTTGGCTCACCCTTCGGCAGTTTGTAAAACAATTCTCATCGTCAAAACCTGCTTTCAGCATATCATGTCAACAGATATACTATATACTTATGAGTATGGCATTGTGTAATCAGTGTAAAAACTATAAGATCTGACAAGGGATTGTCTTGGAAATTGATGGTTGCTGGTCATTCTCGGGGAAACCTCATCTTTCATAATGGTGCAAAATAAAATATTGCTACTGCTCGTGCCGCTTGCACGAGTGTCTTGAAGACGATTGCTCTTTTCATATTCAACCGATTATCGCATTTAATTGACAAAGAATTCACTGCATATGAAATAACATGTTGTATGAAACTGATAACGAGTCCGCATTTAAAGTGTTAACTCAGCTCACTCTTATCTCTGATTTGGTTATTTTTAAATGTCATATTGATACCAAATCATGACCAAAAAAACAAACAAACAAACAAACAAACTTTGTAACTAGACTTAAAAACAACTTTGTAAAATTCAAGCTGTGATCATTAATCAAAGCATTATGCGGTTCAGGTAAAGGGAAAACTTGTAACTGGGCATGTCGTTAGATCTTTTATGTATCGTAACAAACAAAGTTAAAAACAAAACAAAAACTTGTTCCGAGGCCCGGCCTGCCGACCTTGTGTTAATTGATGTGCAGTCAGTACCAGGGTCCTTATTACCGCCTTTCACATACCATATCCTAACATACCGTAATTAACCAACACCAATATAAGATAATCAGTTTGAATAACGGGAAAAATTCAAATGTTTTATTCTTAATTCCAAGCTCTTCGTCGCGATTTACTCGACCCTGATAATGGATGTCATTATGACTGGTATCAAATCGTAAAATTTAAAATAAACGACAGGAAAGGAGACATTTTAATGACGCAAAGTACTCTGGAAAAGAAAACTTGCTGCCCGTGGCACGCATGCCCCGATCCCTCACGTAGCCAGCCCATTGGCGGCGCCATCCATTATGTTGTCATTAATCACGTTTCATTTGTCACCATGCATTAAGGGCGTGTTTGAAAGGACCACCACATCACGTGTATAGCACTTGTGTCGTGTGAGTGTGTGTTTGTGTGTTTGTGTGTTTGTGTGTGTGTTTGTGTGTCAATGTGTCTGTTAGTCTGTGTTTTAAAACGGTACGTATGCTTATTGAAGTTAAACAAACGTAATGTTTTAACGCTACCTTGTTATGCTATCGACGTTTCTTTACTCACCAAATACTCACTCAAACAAATAAAACCTTTAAGTTTTGAAATGCCTGTTCCCATTAATTCTGCTCATTGATATTAATGAAATTTGTCCATAAATGAATTGATTACTCGCAAACTGTAGAAGAAAGAGTATCATTACGTTTAAATCGTATGTGTGTGCATGTGTGTCTGTGTGTGTTATTTGGATGCGTTTATCACTTTCCTGTTATAACTATGGAATTATCATTTTCATAATCAAAATTGCAGTTCAACATAATGCAAACGAAGATCAAAGTGTGCAGAATATAGTCTTTGCAGTGCTATTATTTTAGATATTGCCCATTGACGTTTTTACAATGTTTTCATGACCCAGTGTGAAACTGAAATTTGAAAGTTGAAAAAAAAATGATTAAGCATTAAAAATGTGTGACCTTTCTAGACCTAAGTGTGCACGCGTCTACTGATATGTATGTATGTGTGTATGTTGATGTGTGTGTGTGTGTGTGTGTGTACACTGAAGAAGAAAAAAAATCACTCCTCTCCTGAGCATTCAAAATGCTCAAGAGCAATATGTTGGCGTGTTTTTATTCCCCCGTTTCAATGAATAAGATTGTGCGCTTAAATACTGCACACTGAAATTCATCGCAGCATGCACGATGATCAAAATATAAGACAGAGTATAGGGTAGCAGGCCCGTAGCCAGGATTTTTCAAGGGGGGGTGCGGTCACTAAAAAAACGGACCTTCGGTACCAATACCAATAATGACACATACACACACACACACACACACACACACACACACACACATATACATATATATATATATATATATATATATATATATATATATATATATATATATATATATTCTTTGGACGACCGAACTACAAAAGTTGTATAAGACTTTCAATTTTGACTGTTTTAATGACGTTTTAAAGTCTCGAGGAAATTTGTATTTTTGTCTGTTGCATGCAATCGCGTTAAGGTATTTCATCTAGGAAATAGTAAAAACTCATTTTGCCAGGAAGTTGCAAAGTTTAATTGTGTTCGAGACTCTGCAAGCGTAGCGCGCCGCAAAATTGAGAATAGTGATTTTCCTGGTGTTGTTTTAACTTTTATTTTTTCTATTGTATACCCGCGTTAGCAGGCCTGAAGCCAGGATTTTTAAAGGAAGGGGGGATTGCGTTAATTAACAAAACGGTCCTTTGATACTGTCCCGGGAGGGGTAGCGACAATTAAAAGGTGGACACCATGCTCATACATGGACTTTCAAAATGGCCCCTAAACGAGTAATGATCATATGATTTTTTCGGGCCTTAAAAACAAGTATTCCTTAAATGTTTCCTGCACCCTAAAGAAGTACTTCATCATGATTGAACAATATACCATTTTCCCAAATTTCGGCCTTTTTGATACCCTTTGATTATATACACTCGTACATCACACTTTCCATCTAATCCGTGAGAAAAAACGACCCCTATTACGCATTTTCTTTAGCGAGTATGGTCACGGTGTCCACCTTTCAGTTGGAGTTTTCCATCCCATTGGATGCTGTTTGGAAGATGAAACATTCACTTTACTATACAGTATATCAGCCGTTGGTATGCGAGTTTGTCAAAAACGAAAATAAATAAGAAAATGTTTAAAACAAAATGAATTGTAAATGTGAACCATTTATATTTTGCCTCCTTGTGGTAGGATATTTCCAGCATTTCCGAACTTTCAAATAATCATTTTAGATTTAATAATATTAAAGGTAGTAGATCCGATTCGCAAACATCTCCAATATCAGTCAAATGTCATATTAACCATCATGCTAAGAAGGTTTTCTTTGTGAAATTTGGAGGTCAGTGAAATTCAAAAAATAAACATCCGTTAGCCACTGGAAGAAGTTGAGTACAATTAATTCAGACCTCAGGCTTAGTGCTCAGATGTTTTCCTATTTGATTTGATCTGTCTTACTGTGCACACTAAGATACATACTGGAATGGTTATTTCTTATTTATTAAATTATAGTAGCATATTTGCTTACTAGCTGTCTCTAGGTATTTTCGAATTTGGGCTGCAAAGAGATCCACTACCTTTAAGTTAGAAGAGAGATAAGTAAATAATGATAAAATAAACAAACAAAAAAGAATGAGTTTCTTTTGTAATACTATCTGACAAACTTTTTACTTTACCATTTTACTTCATAGCTCAGCACTTTCCATTCTCTCTCATACCCTCTTACCCATTACATTTATATGAAATACAACTAAAATGAGTTTGCGTGCCTGCATAATACTCTTTGGAAATTATAAGTGAAAATGTTCTTAGGTTTTGGCTCACTTTAAAATGAGAACCAATAGAACTGTCACAACATGAGAAAATGTATAAGTAATAATCAACACTACATTTCCGAATTTGGCCTGCAAAGAAATCCGCTACCTGTAAGTTAGAAAAGAGATTAGTAAATAATGATAAAATAAACAACAAAAAAAGAAT
Source organism: Diadema setosum (assembly GCF_964275005.1). Lineage (NCBI taxonomy): Eukaryota > Metazoa > Echinodermata > Echinoidea > Diadematoida > Diadematidae > Diadema > Diadema setosum. Next base: position 24,262,761 of record NC_092704.1, on the reverse strand, counting down.
GAGTTTCTACCGCCGTATCCAGAACAGAGCCTGAAACGGTCAGTGGCGTATCTAGGGAAAACGGCGCCCGGGGCAAGCACGAAAATTGCGCCCCTAATTTCTGAAAAAGTGTTCAACCCCAACCCCATCCCGGTAGGGACTTTAAATAAAGTCCACATGATGCTTTTTCAAGCACTTAAAAGGGATCTTTAGAGGGTGCTTTAAATGTAATGAATTTTGATAGATTTTGGCGAGCGAGCGCAGCGAGCGAGCCGAAAATCTTTGTATTTCAGCTTACAAAACATGGAGTTCTTGTCATTTTTTGCTTACCAAATCTTACAATTCTAATCAAGATATAGTGACGGCCTTATAGATAACGATTTATACCAAAAAAGTGAGGACTTTCAAAAATACTCTAAATTAGTACGCGCGAGTGAGCTGAAATTTGTATATGTCCTCGTCATCATCACGTATATTGTTCTTATCTTTTTTTATATAAATTTTGGCGAGCGAGCGCAGCGAGCGAGCCGAAAATTTTTGTATTTCAGCTTACAAAACATGGAATTCTTGTCATTTTTTGCTTATTAAATCTCACAATTATAGTGACGACGTTATTGATAACGATTTATACCAACAAAGTGAGGACTTGAAAAAATTCTCTAAATTAGTACGAGCGAGTGAGCCGAAATTTGTATATTTCTGCGTCATCATTACGTTTTTTTCTTATCTTTTTTGTGTTTTTTTTTTTGTGCCCCCCTCCCCCGTATGTTCAAAACTGTTGGCGTCCTCCTTTGATAAAATCGGCGATCGCTTCAGAACGAGTGAAATTGCAGTCGCTGCTCCGTGTAACATTTTTTCCTGCTGAATATAAAATGACATGAGTGAACACAATAGACATTATCATTTTGTCCGCGTCATCGTCACGTTTTGTTCTTATCTTCTTCTCTTTTTTTATACAAATTTTGGCGAGCGAGCGCAGCGAGCGAGCCGAATATTTTTGTATTTCATTTTACAAATCTATCACAATCGGTCACACCCTCTCGTTATCAACGTCAACGTTGTAATGGATAATCAATGTCATCCACGAATCGCACGTACTCGGGCGGCCAGTGGAAAAAAAAAAAAAAAAACACCGGTCACACGGGCCAAGGGCCATGGCATGCAGTGCCAATATAATAATAGCTCGCACAAATTGATACATAACATTTGTGTTTAATTGTGTGCATGGGGACAATCCGATGGTTCATACAACAAAAGGGTTTCGTACAATTATTTTTAACATTGTTAAACGTACTCTTCCACATTTACGTAGCATATAATATGTCTTTATATTTATTTGGATTGTTATCTTGAGAATTGCTAAAAACCGTTATTATGAAAAAGTGAACCTTTCAGAATTTGGGGGGGTGCGTACGCACCCGACGCACCCCCCTGGCTACGGGCCTGGGGTAGTAGTGATAAACAATTAAAGGTTTTCTCTTTTTCGGAGGGGGGGGGGGGCGGTGTCTCCATATGCGGTTGCGCTCGTGTACACTTAACTCGAAATAAGATTAGAGGAAGTTGAAAAAAAAAAAGAAAAGTTTTCAAGCACTTCAAAGAATATAGGAGAAGTTGTCCAAAGCCAGTGTTAGCGTCAGCGTGTAGAATATGTGGATGTGTGAGAGAGTGTGCAATTTGCTCGTTTGTATGAAATTTACGTGCATGGATGTTCGTGTCTTCTTTAGCTGCGTGTTTTTGTATGTGCGTTCATGAAAATGTGTGTGCGCGTGTTCTAGAGAATTCGTGATTCGGAAACGCGAGTGTCTCGTATCGGAATTTGACTACGCAGCCTTCGACCGTAATCACCTGAGCCCGATCGTCTTGGAAGCCATTTAGGTCATGTTTTCCATTTCCACTGCACCTTCAGTCGTGCCCACATGTGGCTCCGGCTGCCCTAACGAAATTATAATGCGATACAAGGGAGTAATTACTCTAAATGTGCTTCGACTGTCGACCAATGGCGTAGTAATGGCGACGTTCCTCTTTCCCATACTCCACCATCCCCCCCCCCCCTTCCCCGGAAAAAAAGAGATCAAACCTTTATGAACATGCATAATTTAAAGATATTGATGGAATCAGCAGTAATTTGGATTATGAGATTGGAAACGTCATGATTATAGGTATCATTATACGATTTCACCCGTCGATATAACAACCCCTGTTATTATCGTATGATTAGTTTTAGAATAAGTTATAAACTTTTCATTATGCTTCTTGTTCTCATTAGTGTATTGGTAATAAAGTTAGGGGCTATATTGTACTATAAACTAATTAGCCTCCTGCAAGAAAAAATAAGATATGGCCATACACATTCTCATATATAGGCCTGGTCGTAAAGAATGGCAACCATGCAGTATGAAGACACGCACTTGAGAATAAAACATGTATACGTTGTGTACCTCGTAAAAAAAAAAAAGGGAAGTTGATTATGTTTGTTTGATTTTTTTTTTCTCCGTGAGTGACGACGGGTAAGTAATCGGTTAACGTACAGGTTAAAAAAATATTGAGCGTCTTGCACTTTGTAAATCAATTACGTGGCCATTATAGGTCCGAATATTGTGGGAGCCTTGTCAGGTCGAACACTTCAGTTTATCTAACATGGCGTTCATGATTTCATCAGCTTCAGGGGCGATCCGAGCTCTCAAACCTCGCAGCAGCTCCGGAATTTAATTTTTGTCAATTTTCTCCTCATTTCGGCTCTTTGAATGGTATGCAAATGACGGAATCAACCATTAAACTGCAAGGGATAGTGCGGATGCAAAACGATGATGATAAGATGATAGTAAAAATTATCCAATAACAGATTGTATTGTAAAAGCAACGACAACAATCATAATGATAATGATGAAAATAGTGATGATGATGATGATGACGATAATAATAACAATGATAATAATAGTATTAATAATAATAATAATAACAATAATAATAATGATAATAATAATAATAATGATAATAATAACAATAATAATAATGATAATAATAATAATAACAATAATAATAACGATAATAATAAGATATTCTAGTAAAACACTAAATCAAACAAATACTGTGTTCAGATTGAAAATGCTCGTTGCGATATTTCACATGAAGTATATAGTTGCGATTTAGCGCTCGGCATATAATGACGTTCTGGGGATTTTATGACGAAATACTGCACGTTCACAAATAAAGCCGTGGTTAATCTAACTTTTGTATACTTTTTTTCTCTCTCTACTCAGTGAGTGGTGACTCGAGTATATCCCTCCAATCAGTTGTATTGCTTAGACAACCCTTTCTAAGTCCATTTTCCTCGTCAAGCCTGTGCTTACAATGGTCTCCTGCGTTTATGGCGGCATGTGCACAACGTTATTGTGATTCTTAAGTTTGCATATGCATAAAATAACACATGCTCTTCTTCATTTTGCGCTACCATGGAATAATGTCGTATATACTTAAATCAATCCCTTACCTGCTTCAACTGGTAGATTCAGATAATATTGTATACTAAATTACTTATTTCAATATACTTATAGTAAATTACATTTTCTTCTTTGCAATATTGGGAAATGATAAGTCGAAAATATTAGAAGTAAATTTACACCGAGTCAAGAACTTGCTAAATGGTGTAAAATATAACAAATACTGTCCTGGAAATTTCGAAATGTTAGTCTACAACCTCATTGTTTTCATACATAGTTATTGTCAGTTTATTATGGTTTCTCTTTGTTCATCGCTCTATATAGCTCTGGTTGGCTGTCTGTCTGTCTCTCTGTCTCTCTCTCTCTTTGCAAGAGCAAATGGTATAATTTGACGATGGTGGTGGATAGTTTTAACTGGCGCAATCTGTGTAAACTGCGCAGTAAATTTTCATTGACTGCCAGTGAAATGCGCTACAGCCAAATACAACATTTATACGGTCTGCCGTTGGTCTCACCATTGGTTCGTTGATGTTGTGCATTGTATGTTATGTAAGAATAACATCGTGACTACAGTATGATAGTGATGCAGTAAGAAATAGCAGCAGCTTGTCTGCGTATTAGTGCGTGCTGTGAGACAGGTTGGCAGGCCGTCATGCTCCGATGCAAATTCATTATAATCCCTCGGTTGGCGTGTCGTGTTTGCATATTCCACGTCAAGCCATCTCACATTACCACGTGACTTCCTTATCAGGCAAATAATGTGCATTTGCGCATGTCATTAGAACCTGTTGATAGCAGAGACGAAAGGGAGATATGAAAAATCATTCCATGACATACCTTTTTTATATATCGTAATAACTAACGATTCTCTCTTTTCCTAAAATTTACTGCATAAGCACCGCTCTATTCATATCTTATGAAGATACTAGCATCATGTCATTCTTCCAAATTGCTAATGCAATCAAATGTTTCTTGGCATTTAGGGCAGTAAAAGAAAATGAAATTAGATAATTTTTGTAAGGTTATTACTATACATTTCAGATTGTAGCATGTCGCTTTAATTTTCACAACATCACTGAACATTTTACTTTACACGCGTTTAAGGTATAGGACCCTATCCGGGGTATCGGGGCTTGTGCTGTTTGTGCATGTGCGTGTGTGTTTTAATTTACTATGAGATTAGATGCGCGGCAAGGTTAAGACATGCGACCACATACATGGAAATAGAGACTGGTATATTGCAACATGGCGTGCTGTGTCACATCCATGAACATACTCAGTCTGTCGACGCACTCGATTAAAGGCTAGGAGTGAGGGAAGGTACGAACAGAAGAAGGAGAAGTGAAAGGAAGTGAAGACGAGAAGGAGGAGGAACTAGCGGAGTAATTAGATGTGGAAAGGATAAAAAACCCAGAAGTTACACAATGATGTATGACTCTCTGAAGAGCCGGATGTTCGTTGCGATTGTTACAGGCCAGTGCTTAGCAGACAGGCGTGTCCGCAGGCATAAACATACGAGGATCGCGGGAGGGGATAACACAGCTTGCGGTGGATAAGCGGGAGGAAAGATTGATTACATTTGTTTCTTTAACCGTAGACCCAAATTATGAACGAAAGCGCACAACCCGCCCCTGCCAATATGCACATTTTTCATATCCTGAATACCGAATGTTATTGATTGTATAGGAGCTTTTAGTCGGGGTTATTTTTGCGTTTGACGAACGGATTTCATTTGGTTTGGGCACACATTCAAGAAATTTGTAGTTTCCACAAATCAAATCATACTCAATCTGTAGACAGTACACTCTATGTGTACACGTTTCATCATTGTCTCTGCCGGTATTCTGCTCCGCAGTGCTATATTCTTGTTGCCGTCGATGTTGTAATGTTGTTATGTTTTCGGGATATAATGTGTAAGCACGCAAGGCACAGGTTTTCGAATGTTCTTACTGTATCCGATGGTGACTTGACATGGGAGCATGGCTAATGTTGCCGCATCGCGGAAGGACTGTTTTAGTAATGAATCATACCGCAAGAGAATAATACAACAAACAACAACTACACGATGATTCATGTAACCGTTCATGACTGCTAGCCAGCACAAATGTCTCAATTTTCATCAATGCTAAAGGACATCAGATGGCGGGAGGATTAGAAATAGAGAAATGTGGATATATCCAGAGAAAGAGAGAGATGGAGATAGATAGATCTTGAAGGACATGTGGTAAATACGAAGCAAAGAGGTCCGATAAAGGGGAGATGGAAGGGGCAGTAATGGAAAAGGAAAAGACTTGAATATATAGCACTGGCAAAGAAAAAAAAATGGCAGAAGCAATGATCGAAACTCAGTGTATTTAATCACTTCGTGGAATATACAAATATATCAAAACAAGTAAGAAAAATAGATGAGTAAAAGTAGAAAGGAGTGTATACGAAGGAGTATTGAAAGGTGTGAACCCGTTCTTACAAGATTTTGAAATTCCAATAGCAAGTAATACCCGGTAATCGTGAGCAAAATGGTTAAGGAAGCTTCAAAACCCAATTTGAGGAGAGAGGACTCTTTAATCGCGGAGAAGCTCAACTACGGCAATGTTTAATTAGACACACGTCGGTTCGGGGAGCCCATGTCACAAAGCTTAAACCAACAGCAGCTTGTTTTAATATGACATTGTGTAGCCTACCATTTTTCAACTAAAAGTTAAGCCCGTGAAAACGAACGCGTGGTGTGCGACTATTCCCACCTTTCCACTGCGGTCACGAATCGTTGAATTGCTGTGCTGTTGCGCTGGATTACTTTCAAAATGTCGGGGAATGAAAACGATGAATGCCGATTAATATCGATCGATCGATTTCTCGCTCTTTCGAGCAACTTCCCTTGGCGCGGACGGCGGGGCATCGTTTGTGCGTCTGACAGCCTGAAAGCTGTGCTTTAAATTATGACTGTCGCCTCTTCCTGTATGTTTACGCACTTATTATTCGCCTCCGGTGAGAAAGCGAACCCAGCCGCTCGGGCAAACTTGGGCCCTGGGATTTCTCGGAGGTTGCAGGCCAGTGTCAGATCAAGTTCTCATCAGTTATTCATTTCCATTCCCAATCCTCGTCATCCGAAGTCCATATCAACACCAATACCGACAATTTGAATCTTTGCTGCATATTTAGTCAGTCGATTTGCTTATTCTGCAATCGCGAGCAAAGTCTGTCGTTTATTTTCTTGAACTCATAATCTAGGTCTCTTTCGCTTACTTATATCAGACGTGACTTCTTACTTGTTTCGTGCAGCATATCACCGATTGTCTGTTGTTATTTATGACAAAATCCATACCCTTGCAAACGGAAAAGTTTACTTGTTGCTAGAAGAAGAAACAAACATAATATTTTCATTACGAGGTACAGTCAAAGAATTTATAAATAAACGACAGAGTTCAGGAATTTTGAATCTTTGCCGTTTGCATTTCATACATCCTTGAAGTATGTGACTGTATTCACTCAATACACTAAATGCAGTGTTTGTTTTTAATTCGAGCAGAATATTTAAAAAAGAATGAATTTAAGGACAACCTCTTTTATAGAAGGTGTGCAGATCTAAAATAAAAGGTGGCATAGATTATGCAGTTATACAACGAGAGTATAAATGTTCATAGTGTAGTAGTTTTTTTCCCCGCTATTAGATGTGAATAAGTTTCAACACACCAATATCCACTTTCGGTTAAATAATCACGAAGGTGTAGATAACATCTCTACTATGATAAAATTCCAATGCTGGGAATAATCCATGAGAGGTAGAATCACTTAGCAAAATATTACAATCAACAGCTTCCCGCACAAACCATAAAACGATTGTTATCTTTTTCTTTTCTCTGGAGGACAAACGATTTCTAAGTTCGACTTCTACGAAATATCAAAGCAATGACTAAATCAATTACTTTTTGATGAATCTGTTGGTTCATTCTGCTCGGAGAACTGTTTTTGCCCAGTGCTATACTTATTACCGTTCATTTCACTGTCATGACCATCATTATTTTCCGAACGTGAATGCACGTTCTCCTTCCGAAGACAATAATATAGGGTTAATAACTTGATTATGCATGGACTCTGCCTTCCATTACAATCCGTGGTATGGTGTACACACTATTACGAGGAAGAACTGATACGGCCATTTAAGTAATGATGAAGATTAAATGAGAAAAGCTGCAATTGATGACGAATGCTGTTTCAGTTCTTCATCATTTATTGATACCGGGTGATGATGAGCTATAGAGAATATCCCATCAGGCTTCTTGCCTAATCAGTTCTCCGCAGATGAGGTTCTTCGTTCACCCCTACCTCCTCCTCCCCCCCCCCCCATCTCTCCCATCTCTTTATATATCTCTTTTTCAAGCCACAAGAAAATTAATGCCACGAGTCATGCACTGGTGAGTGGAATCAGTGCCAGGCACTTTTGGTACAATGCGAGATTTGAGTGTTTTTACGAGAATGGATGCTTTGGGGCGCGACTAATGTAATGGAGTTATGCCATCGTCTGTGGTGTGTGTGTGTGCGTGTGTGTGTCTGTGTATATGTATGTACATAATATTTTATTTATGGATGGAGCCACAATGCTTCATGTATGTATGTGTGTGTGCTTGTGTTTGTGTATGTAATGTGCTATTTAGTTTTAACGTCTTTTGTGCGTGGAGGAAGGTATGGGATGCTGGAAAAGATTGAGAGCTTTTAAACATGAATAGATTAATTTAGAGAATGGATCTTGTGTCAGGCTCGAATATTGTATGAGCAATTGTACGTATACGTATATATATATATATATATATATATATATATATATATATATATACATATATATATATATATATATTCATAAAATCTCACTTGCCAGGTATATAACAATATTGTCATACGTGGATAGTTTTCATGATATACCGGTCTCACCACATGACTTTTTATATGTTTTTGATACTCAGTCTGATAGTTTAGTATCTAATAAACCTTGTATAGCAAAATTTCCATTCTGATGCTCTTTCTTTGTCTTTAGTTCATTTTCGTTTCATATTCACAGATTTTGTTTTGATTTGCCGTGATCCATGTCTATTATACATACAATTCACACACCAAATAGGGCAGCGAGGTGGTTCAGTTGGTAGGGAATCTGCCTTCCAATCGAATGGCTCGGATGCCGACGCCGGGTTCGAATCCAGGCGAGTCTTACTGAGCAATGCTGAGTGTTATCACGTCATCCCCCTCTAGTAGAGGCGATTATATACCTCTGTCCCTCTGATGGACATGAAAATGGAGGTCCGTGTGTGAAGGAGTCACAACCCCACGTGTAAGATCCGGCTTCATTCATTTATCGCTTGAAAAGAGCAGGATGTATAACCCGGTGGAGTGGTCCCCCTTCCCCAGTACATACAACTTGGACCCCATTACGTGTGCCATGCATGGATCGAAGACCAGCAAGCGCAGCTGAATAAGAGCTATATCCAGCCCTCTTGTCAGATGGAAAATGAAAACAATGAAAACAAGTAAAGTAAACGGACATCTTTTGAATAATTTTAGACCGTGATACGAAGCTTTCGTAATAATGAAATACATGTATAAGGAAGTAAATCACAGGCACAACACACACAGTCATACAGTGCAACGTAGATCTGGATCAAGCGCTAATGCTATCAACTATACTGCGAATTGGTTACGTAATTGCGAGCACCCTCTCCGTGCCGCAAAATGTCACGGGTGAATTCTGGCGATTAGCGCCGCTCCAAACACATAACTCGCCGCCAGCCGCGATAACTTCCTCTCATCTCACGCTTAAGTCTCTTCTTTTTTTTTCCTGGATTCTCTTCATAATTCATGTCTGTCCTCATCATCTAGTATACCCTCGAACCAAAACTCATCACCATGGCGCGAAAACGGACGCCTTCAAAATTCACCCCTGCGGTCCCTCCACAATATCTTTTGCAGCGTCCATTTTCGGGATTTTTTTTTTTTGCCTCGTTATGATGTTATAGTTGATGTTGTTTTCGCAAAAGATGGCTGTATATCCTAGTGACGTCATCCGGTCCTTTTTTTTTTATAGCCACAGACACTGCTCCTTGCTCTTTAATGCAACGTCCTCATCAATTAGTAATCACAACCCGCTTTTTTATGGTATTAAATCTGAAATATTCACTTCCCCGTGCGGCAGACTGAAATGGCAAAGTTCATGACTCTCCCCCTCATGAAAATGGATGCTCAATACTTTGATGAGCCGAGGGAGAGGGGAAAAAACAAACAAGCTGAAGTCATGGTATTAAGTAGGTCACGAAATTCATGAAGGCTATAAAAATGAACAAGCAAGGTCTGACAGTAGTTATCAGCGCTGTAACGTTTCACTATGTTTTAGTAATAAGGGACTGACAGATCATGGTGCTGACAATTCTAGATGACAATAAATCGTAATGCAATTTTTTTTCGTCTACCAGACTTCCTTCGTGTCACAGCTCTAACTGTCTAATCTCTCATTTTTCTCTTGTATCTGATTTTCTGTTATTTTGTCATTCGAGTCGTCGTGAATTTTTAGATTTTTCATGTTAAGTATTTCGCAATTGCAATGAAAAATCATGTTATGCTTTTCTATGGTTTACAACTAAAAGCAGCTTACAGTAAAGGTTCAAGATGAAAATAATTATTGTAACCTTTGTCCTCATCACAAAGAATGTTTTCTTATCTTCTGAATGGAAGTAGTGCACGTTGAAATTTGGGTTTGTGATGCACAGTACAGAATAACCATTCATTATTAATACTATAAATTACTATATAGCTGCGCAGAAGGAACAGTCATTATTAGAACCATATGCCTATATCAAGTGAACTAGGTGAAAAAATGAAAGCCAATATAAATATGATATGTACTGCACATACAAAAGGCATTTCCTCTTAATGATCAATAGACCTAAAAAATGCCGAATCGATGTATTCAATCCACTGAGTCATAGATTAATAAACGGCTCAGTTACAATCGCCCATTGTGTGTTTTTCAGTACAACTTGCATATAGGGTGTATATTAGAAGGTGGTATTGTGTGGTATTTTTCACACTATACGCTAATGAAAATGGCAATACAACTGTAGTATTACGATGCAACAGCATTATCTCTAGTGTATTTGTGAGTGTAAGGGTGTTCATGCGTGTGTGTGTGATTTTTTTTTTGTGTGTATGATGGCGTGAGTGTGTTATGGTGTGTGTGTGTGTGTGTGTGTTGATGTGTGTGTCCCTGATTACGGCATATTTTAATATCCGTCAGAATGCGTTGTGTGCCAGACAGTATAAGATGAAAACAAACTGAGCTGAGGGATTCATTAAGAGCGGGGCAGCCTGTTATTCGTATCCTGGAAACACACGCAGGGCGACCAGACTTTAAGAGAAGATACACTTTGTTTGCATTCCACCAAAGTGGGTGTGTGACGAAAATGCGGGGTTGGTTTTTTTTTTTCATAATCCGTGGCAAAACAAATATGTTCATTGGCAGACTACCTGTTCAAAATTTTACGCCACAGTCTTAATTTGTATTCCTATTTTTTTTTTATAATGTGTAGGCCTACTATATCATTCAAACGGAAGGCGACATCTGGCAAGCAATAACGTGCATGTCGAAGAATTACAAACTTGAGATGACATAAATTTAGGAAATCGGGAGCATTTTGCGTTTCTTGTGAGATGATAATGACGTGATAACGACCACCTCCAACCCGAACTTGAGTGTCTTATACGAGGCGGCTCCTTTAACGGTAGCACACTCGAGTACTTGACTTCAGAAGAAGACCGAGGGGAGATATAGGTCAACTGTGATGTAGACTGTGGCGGGGATTGATATTTTGGGTTAGCCGATCGTCGCAGATGGATTTTTATTGTAGGAAACATTGCAGAAAATGGAAGAGAGGCGTGAAGAGCACAATCTGGTACAAACTGTCACTAAATTGAACGAGACAGAGGGAAACATGCCATATTGGTTACAATGGGTTCAAATCAGTACAGGTAGACAGTCAGAGAGAGAGAAAGAGGGGGGAGGGAGTGCAGCAAGATGGGGAGACGACGACGAAGAAGAAGAAGAAGAAGAACTACTAAAGAGAAGGATGAGGAGAAGAAGAAGAAATATATGAAAGAAGTAGATAGAGAAGAAGGAAAAAGAAGAAGCAGAATAAAATAGAAGGAGGAGAAGAAGAAGAAGCGAGATGCACCGACCGAAACAGAAAGGCAACAAATAGAATCAAAACATGGTAAACTATGAATAGAATAACGATAGATAGATAGATAGATAGATAGACAGATAGACAGCTAGACAGATAAATAGAGAGAGAGAGAGAGAGAGAGAGAGAGATGCATGAGGTATATGCAGTATTTTATGAGATATACAATGTATAGGGCCTAGAAATTTCATCACATTCATTTTCCTGCGGATGGAGCGATGTTTTGTTCCATGTTATATTAAGCTTGTTTACTTGCCATTAGACACGATCGTGAGAAAAGGTGGGGACAGATCGGAACACTACCAATACATTTTCCAATAAATCTTTTTCTCTTTGTACTCTTAACGGATAGTACGGTTTAAACGCCCTCCGCATCGGCAAACATTTTGTCAAAGACATAGTAGCTAGACTACCAGACTACAAGGCGAACGTTCTTACTAATTAGTCTTGCACTTAGTTCGTTGTTAGATGCATCGGTAATGCTTTTTCAATAATAACCTTTTTTTTTTTCGTCCATTACATCCTTGCTCCCATTTTCACTTAAACCTGCCCTTCACGACTGACCCCCCCCCCCCCCCATCCCTCCTATTCAATTGCCTAGGGAGCTTACTATGGTCGTGGTACCAGTGCACTTTTATACCTATACCGGGTAATGAATCAAACATCGTGTATGTTAATTTACGCTCCAATGTATCCATCATTGTCTAACAAAATGGTAGAGAAATCGCAGCCGAAAGGGTACTCTGACAGCCCGCTGATGTTATCAGTTGACTTTTTACGTCTAAAAGGGATTGTCAAAGGGCGTAGAGCCCGAGATATTCGTCTCGATCTGGTATATACGAGGCCACGACGGCAGGCCGGAAAAGGGCGTCATGTTTAACTGCCTGTCGCACGAAATATCCGCGCGCGTCGGCGTAATGTGTGACAAACATTTGTCTTTCTTTTGTTTGTTCTGTACTAAACGGTATAGTGCGATCGAAGAGAGAGAGAGAGAGGGAGAGAGGGAGGGAGAGATGGAAGGAGATAGATAGATAGAGGTAGATAGATAAAGAGATATATAGAGAGTGAGAGAGATACTGTGAGAGAGGTATCTAATTACAGAGAGTGAGGAGGAAACTGGAATATGTCCTCCTTCTTTTTAGTGACTATCGTAAAAGCACTAATAATTATATTGAAAGGGAAAGACACATACCCTTAAAAAATGCATTAGCCAAGATACAGACATGACTGAACTAACATTGATGCAACGATCAATTTGGGGCAGACACACGCGGAGATTTAACCCTTTGGAGATGGTTTTAATATTCCCCTTCATCTTTAAGCACCAAAATTGGAGTTTTCCTTTCTGCAATATTCAGTAAGTTCATCACGCTCCCCATGTTTGGTAATACAAAATAAGATTATTATGGTTTTATAGTTTCAAACATGTCTTTTGTACATGCATGTGGTTATTGGGAAATACATTTTACAGTCTCGTCATGATGAGGGAAATATACATTTCTATATACTACATGAATCTAATGCAGTATTTAAGGTATTAATATCTACATATTAGTTACATTGCAGTTATGATTATGAGAGCGTAATTCCGAATCCCCACTTCCCCGACACAGAGCAAGACGTAGTAATGTCCTATGACAAGCAAATATTGGACTTGTACAATGGTCTTTTATTCACCTTATGCGGGGATCTCAAGATTTATCGCATCTCATGGGCAGCGGAAGACATACCAGGTTAACATAGTTTGCACAATATACCTGCCTAGCCTGTCTGATGACTTCATAAAGTAATGTGAGTGGTGGCTATACATAGGGACAAAAATACACATTCCCGGATACGCGTTAAGTTTCGTGCACTAATTTTACCTCTGGGTGTACACGCTGTCCATTTGGCTAGCATGACAATCTGCGTATTTATACACGCCAGCCGATAAGATGTTTTCTGCAAATGGAGTTTCACGGTTACGTCCAAAAATAAACGTGCAATCTGCGGCTTCCTTTTATCGGTAGGGAGAGATTAGGCGAAGGCCTTTAATGTCCGACGAGGGATGCATCGAAAGTATTTTACCGAGATACAGTAAACCGGCAGAGGTAATTATCAAACTTAATCTAATCGCATCCGGCAGTGCGTACCTACCTATACACCAAGAATGTAGCTCTTATAGTGAACGAGAGTATTAGCTTTTGGGGACCCGCTCTAAAGAACACCATTGCTACATTCATGCCAGATGTTGGTGGAGATTGGTATGTGATTAGGACGCGGAGTTATCTGGACAAAACAACTGCCGACACACGGACTTTTCATCCACTTCAGACCGCACTGGGTTAAAGACTATAGAAAATGAGAATCTTGTTTATGAGTGTGGGAGGGGTTTTCCCCCTCCAGATTATCTTTGTACGTAAAATACAAGATGGAATTCAGCTTTAAAAAATTAATATTTGGAACTAGATCATTGAAATCAAAGTAACAGATGACCAAACTTTTATGTGGTACAAGTAAAGTATTTAAATTGAAAAAGACAACACAATTTAAACGTCAGCTACTCGACTATAATCAAAAAACTTATTGCATTAGATTTTATACCAAAATCTGCTATGAACCCTTTCAATTTGTTTCCTATTTAACTAAGTGTTCTAAAGATGGCAGTAACACTGGGTTTTTTTTTTAATACAATGTATCCGGAAGTGAAGATAAACATAATCTTGGGATAGACAGAACTCAGTAAAACGCAATTTACTCCCAAACTGCGACAAATAAGATGTTAAAAATGCGAAATTTGTCTGAGCAAGGGACACGGTGTCGCGTCAGTCAAAACGGGGAAAAAAAAAGCCAGATTCTGACTACAGCCCACTCAAAAATATTCATGAATCGCACATCCTCCCGAAAGGATTTATGACACATTCATGCTGTACGCAACCACACATTAATAACGATTATTGCAAGGACACTATAACACAATCCACATTAGAGTAGGCCCTAATTCCGTCTTCTCTTCCTTTTTTTTTCTCCTTTTTGGTTGTTTTGCAACCTCCATACCAAATCCACCGGAAGCGCATTACCCGGATGTACCTCCGCAGAGACGCCCCCAACGTCCCTCCGCTTATTTTCTTTTCTGGGAAAACTCATTAACTGTAAATAATCAGCTGCTGAACAAACTAACGGAGGAGAATGAATATGACAGGCATTGCAAAATCGATAGAATTTCAAGAAAAAAAGAGACTTGCGGTCAGTTGTTATGCGGTCAGGTGATGTTTGGACACAAGTATATGGAAATCTAGCAAACTTGCTGTACTATAATGAAAGTCGGGGAGTCTGCAAGGTTGACCGAATTCTGAAATATCACTCCGTGTTTGGAGCAGAAAATAATATCAATTATATTCAATGGAAACAGTTAAGCAACGTGCATGAAGTTCGTACACAAAGCATTATACATCGTACGTCGAATTCGTAACATCTCAGGTTGCAGAGTTGCACATACATACGGCGCATACAATAATAGTTCAACATCTACTGTAGATCAGTATGTATAGCTTTCGAGAACCGCACACTACCACGTATATACCGACCGCTATTCTCTATTTTCACTTTGTATTCCGCCTTATCACGTCGCACCCGTGGTGATAAGAACATGGACCATGACGTAGGCGATGGATAATAATGTCCTAGAGATCATACCACTTATGACAGGGGCTTTTTGACAGCTTCACTGAGATATCAGCGAAGTTTGATAGCATTGTGACGTCATTACCAACTTGTCCTTTCGAGGAGCTAACCCACTTCACATACATGCACACATTAAATGAATTTATATATATATATATATATATATATATATATATATATATATATATATGTATATATATGTGTGTGTGTGTGTGTGTGTGTGTATATATGTATATATAATTATATATAAATGGAATAATATATCACGTAGAATATTGTATAAATATATTTATAAATCATAACGCGCGTGTGCTATAATTTTGTCTGTAGCTGTGTCTGTTATTGATATGCGCAATGTTCTTCGTGGGAAAAATTATCACGTCAACGTCAGCGTTATTATTATATTTCTTGGAAAAGAAAAAAAATCGTAAGAAAAAATGTTCTGTAATCCATATAATTATATAACATTTAATCAATGACCTATATCTGAAATGTATTTGTAGTCATTTATTTAGACAGGAATAACGATTACTTGATATTGATAAATAATCCTTCCCTTTGTGAATTTATATGTTACGTTTTGTTCCAGATGGCTTTTCGGTAATAAAAACGTATTGTTCCGCTCAGAGGAAGTATTAGTCATTGTGTCAGGAAACGTATTAACAAGCCCTTCTTCGAATGCTACCCCAAACTATTTCGATTTTTGTTACGGTCATCGTTTTGATTTGATTAAATTTCTGCAGTATTATTAACTGCGGTAGCATGAATGCGTCGCTCAATAATTAGAGATATCCAATATCCGTGGCATAACGTGAATACTCATTTAAGAAAAAAACATACTTAAAACACAGGAGGATAGATATAGTACACGGCATCACATAAACAATAATGTCATTATTATCCATCCCTGATGATGGCTAGGAGAAACTATATAAGACCGCCCTCAAAACAGTCTCAATAGAGCTTGACTTATAAGTAGTCTTGCGGTCTAACTAAACATAAAATGAATAATGTCGGAAAATTTAAGAGTTTTAGGAAATTCAAGAGAATTACACATCCATACCCATGATTCCGTGATCATGATCCATGATACAAGCAATGAGCAGTGAGTGTTAAAAGACACTTGGCGTCTTGAAAATAAATAGAGAAATTCAAAGGGTATCTCACTTGTGAATAAAACTGGACGGAGGCTAGATATAGGAGGCTGATTTTACACGTAGTTACCCAAATTCAATTCAATGACACTATACAGAGGATATATTTGAAATTGTGAGAAGGGTTGCCTTTCCATCACCAAGGCCTCACTTAAAATGATTAGAGAATAATGCACGTGCATTGTCCTTGCTCAAATTGCCTTTCTGTTGACCGCATTAACTTGCTTCAGTCGTATATGGATCGACGCCCTCCACAATAGCTCGCGCAGCCGACACACTGCTTTCTTCGTCCAGTGTAATAATTTGCAGTGCTTTCGCCTTTAGTTATGATTGATGAGCGAAGCAGATTGCGTTCGGCTCCCTTCACGATAATCGATGGGCACGCACTGCATCCATGTCACATTGGGTGTGAATATGCACGCCTTGTAGTAACAACTTGTAGTCGCCTTCATCCGTCCGGTATTTGCACAGCTTTTCTGTCCTGCATTCTTCTCGACCATACAGACGAAGGGCTTGTTGCTTCCTTCTACTCAGCGGCGCAATGAATTTCATATTCTGGCGTCAGCTCGCCAAGAAATATGGTGGACACGATTATAGTATATAGCGCGTGCATCGACAGCAAAACAAAATTGTGTCGTGAAATAATATGCAAAATGATCAGTTGACAGTTAACACTTCCATTTTACATGATGCTCCACTGATAATGTTTTGTTTAATCGGTTTTCGCATTTCCAAAATCAAAAAATATCTATACTTAGTAGTCTAAGATTGGTAGTACATGTAATTATTCTTGAAAAACGCATCCGAGTAGTCAGGTTTTTGTTAAAATCTAGTATTTGAATTATTCTGCGATGAAAACTCTGCGTCTTATAACCCATACTCATCGTTTACATAATCAACTTTCCCAACACAGACATTATCACGTAATGATATCCGATGTACATGATGTATCATGCACATTCATAAATGTACTACATGTAATACACACGCCATCTGAGGGACGCCAAACAGGATATCAATAGCCTGACGAAGAACGTGACAGGAAATAAGAAGCATACGTCTTATACTGACACTCCAGTGGCGGATCCAGGAATTCAGTAAGGGGGCGGGGGTGGACACCAAAAAAAAATAATCTGGTCCACTTCCGGGTTTAATCAGCTGACAAGCAAAAACAAAAACAAAAACAAAAACAAAACAAAAGAAAACAAAACGCTCCTCCCATGTATTTTTTATTCCGTTTCTCGTGCCACTTCCACATGGCTTCTTTAAAAAAAAAAATAAAGGGGCGAGTGCTTTTATTTTGTTCTTTTTATTTCTTGTTATTTTTCACACACAAAAAAGGGGGGGGGGCGCACGAACACACACGAACACACAGATATACGTCAAGGTACCAGGTATGCTGTTTTAATTAATATGCAAATGCCGTCTTCGCGTACAATGTTTTGTTTCCATGCCTCATCTACTTCGAATCCTTTTATCTTGCTTTTGAGGTACATTGCATCGACAATCCTTGTTTTTACCGCTGGTATTAAACTTGTTACAAGACACGCACTGATACCAAAAAAAAAAAAAAATGGCACATAAAATAACCATGTATACATAATCGTAATAAGGCGGGCCAAATATTCACGTATACTATCTAGTGAGGTGGATCACAAGTGATTGCCTCTAAAGATCGCCAAGAACTCCAAGAATTGATAACGTCATGACATTGTGTTATCTCATAACGCCATGTGCACTCGCAATCTTCCGCTCTAATAAATCTGAATACTCAATGTGAAAAGAAGGGGCAAAAATCAATTTTTCGTGGGGCTAGCGGATCAAACATTTTCAATGTATACGTCAGCGATTGACTGCATGCGGATTTTCGTAATAACTCCACGGGCTTATCAACCCGTCATCTAAGTTTCATTTCATATTACGATGTAGGCTTATATGCGGAAAGGCGTTAGAATCCTTCGAGAAATTCATCAGTCTACATCTTACACAATCACGTGGAAGCAAACCTAATCGATGTCTGATTTCCACAGAGTAACATTACAGCCGCCAGAACTGTTACTCATCATTGCTCATTGCACCTTGTTTCCATATTATTATCACAGCGTTACAATCTCTCAGTATTGTAGTACACAACACTCGTGTTCACAGGAAAATAATTTATCATTATTATTATCATTATTGCTATAATTATCATCATTATCATTGCATTATTGTTATTACTTTTTTATTACTATTATTACCATTGTTATCATGTGCGCGTAGTTTCCGTGCATAATGTGTGTGTTTGTAAGGATTACGTATATAATACATATTGGCGTTGCTGTTGTTGCTTTAATCCGGAAGTCATCTCTTATAATCAAGACAAGATATTCTCATTGTTCATTTTATCTTGTTGTTTTATACGCCGAAAATACCAAATACTGCTTGCTTTTACACTTGCTATTCTTCATCTATATTTTTTTTTTCTTTAACCAAGCATGGAGTCGGAGAAACAGTACGAAACAAAAAGCATACACGAACACAAAAACACAAAAGTAGATGATACTCTAAATGGGGTGTAATGTCATCAGGTTCTATTACGGTTTATTTGTGTTTGTAAATTAGTGTGTGTGATGCATGTGTGTTACAGTGTACATGTTTACCAATAAAAGTAAAAGGTGGAGAATGTCAGGGATGTCAAAGGCGAGAGCCTTGAATATCAATGCTGATTCTATTTTCAAAATTGGTAGACGGCTCGAGCGTTTCACGCAACGAGCAACTGAAACGGTTATTTCATTAATTTTAAGACCGTGTTGACCTCCATTTGGACTTTTTCACTCGCATCAGGCCTTATAGTTTCTCAAATGAAGAGGTAAGATTATTAATTAGATTTAAGGCCTGACCTACAGCCGATGTGTTTATACGCACTTAGCAACACAGTGATGTCTAAACTCAAACACTGTGGTATGTAACGCAATGTCAGAACTCGAACACTGTGGTAAGGGGCGATGACACAACCCCGGTTTAAATGGCGGTTCATGGCGGTTCTCAAACCGCCGTGAACCGTGTCCCAACGATGGCGAAAAGCACTTAAACGCGATGTGACTACATTCTCAACACGTTTTGAACACGTCGCTAACTTGCAAAAAAAAAACAAAACAAAACAAAACAAAACAAAAAACCAAACAAACAAAAAAACACCATTCTTATATTACGCGAACCTGTAAATAAACAGGAAACTATGCAGATATTCTGTATTCTTCTTTGATATGTATGTCTTTTTATTGACTGTTGTTGGAGATAATATGTGAAAACTTAATAAAGAAAGAGAAAAAAGAGATGTTGAAACAAGTAATTACTTACATCACTTGATAATATAAACCTGCAAATGAACAGGAAACTTTGTATACAATGTTGGATTCTGTTTTGCCATGTATGTCTTTTCAATAACAGTTAATACAGATATTTGGTGTCAAAAGATGCGGGAGACTTAAAAGAAAAAAGTCAAGAAGGTGGAGGAGTCCATACCAAGTCCCTAAAGTTGGATGCCATCACAGCCCTTTCCCTCATCTTCAATGGGTTATATACAACAAGGAGCGTATTGCTTTGTTAGGTAATCACAATTAAAAAGAAATTACGAAACGTTGTAACCCCTGTGTATGTACAGATTGACATAAGTGATGCAATAAGCAATTATCTCCAAGTTTCAGTATGCTTTTCCTCTCTCTTTTAACTTTTAAAAATATCAGTATTAACTGTCATTGAAAAGACATACATGGCAAACCAGAATCCAACATTGTATACAAAGTTTCTTCTTCATTTGCAGGTTTATATTATCAAGTGATGTAAGTACTTGCTTGTTTCAACATCTCTTTTTTTTTTCTTTCTTTATTAAAGGTAGGGGATACCTTTTACAGACCTCCCAAAATGCAGCAAAGCATTAAATATGAACCTCAGGGGACTTCTTTAGGCCACTGCTGAGAAATTTGGAAGTCAACAGCTATCTACAATTTGAATAATGCAAAAAACTCAACTACTACAGTAGTTCTGTGTGTCAGCCACGCTTAAGCCTTTTTGTTGCAGTCTTCTGTATCTTTTTTTATCTATAAACACAAATCTAAAAGTATAAAAGCTGATGTAATAGCATATAGAGTATGTGGCAAGAATGTATAAAGAAATGTTTGTAAGTTTTGATGAACTTTCTTCACAAAATATACATGATGGACACACATGCAGTGCATGGGTCTGCAAAGGTAGCCGAGTAATGTACTGGAATTTACGGTGAACCCCGAAAAAAATTCAATTCAAAATCTAACGGTCAATAAAAATGTACTAAATGTTACCTTCCACTTTCAATACTTTGTGGGAGTTTCTAAAATGATACTCTCTTCAACATACCACTGTATTTATACAACTGAAGAGTTTGTTCGCAAAATCCGATAAGTCCATATTTGCCAAATGGAGATATTTGCGATTAAAGATCAAGAATAATAAAGAGAATAATAAGAAAATGTGTGCTTCTTTTGACCATAACTTCAAAAATGTACCTTTATATGTAGTGACCAATATATCATTTAAAAGGTATTATTTTGTACTTTATGACAGAGACCGTACTTCAAAATCTTCAAAAATGGACTTATCGGTTTTTGCGAAAGAACTCTTCAACTCTTCATTTAAGGCATGCAAATGGGATTCCCTACCTTTAAGTTTTCACATATCTCCAACAACAGTTAATAAAAAGACATACATATCAAAGAAGAATACAGTATATCTGCATATTTTCCTGTTTATTTACAGGTTCGCGTAATATAAGAATGGTGTTTTTTTTTCCCAAGTTTCAACATCGCTTTTCCCTCTGTATACTCTCTTAAGTTTCAACATAATATATATGTATCAACATGCAGTCTTACAAAAAGGCACACGTGATAATCACGAAAGCAGAACCCAACATGCAATATGTTTACATAAGTCTTCTGTGTATAACTTACAGGTTCACGTAGCTGGCCATCTTTTAAGCTGGTAAGCTTAAACAAAATTATGAACACACCTTTTAATGTAACTGATGTACTATTCAACATACCTACCAACTTTTTGAACATTAAACTTTCTCTGTTACTCTTTGTGTTAAAATAAAAAAAGTAATGGAGCTTGTCATGCACCAACAGAACACCCGTCAGCACCGACATAACATCTGTCATACACCGACAAAACATTCTTGGATCAGCACCGAATGACTGCGACTGTTCACGCCATGTTTGCCAACAACTCCAACTCTCATGTCCCGAATGGACACTTTTATTCCACCCCACCCTGGTTTCACCAAGGCACATCACGGTTCTCCGTCACACCTCCCCCCAACAAGAGGAAAGTTATGAATGTAACTTTTCGACTGTAAACACCTTCCTTGTAAGGCTTGCTTCAATGTTCGTGCGTACTATTCAGCTTACACGATTACAAAGTCAAATAGTTTAGTGTTGTTTTCTTAAAACCTCACCTGACATACTACACTTATTATTACAGATTTTGAGCCTTATCAGAATCAGTCCACTCCGGCATCATATTGTCCACCTTTAGAACAATATATGAAAACTTGACAAGCCCCCTACAAAACATGTAAATACACAAATCAACAGTCTATAGTAATACACATGTGAAACTGTTTTCAACGGGTGCACATATACGAGTGCACATAATCTGGAAAGATTACACCAGATGTAATCAATCATTTCTCCAGTAGTATCAATATTTTGACTGAGACTGTGCTTTCTGGTAGTCTCGACTGTAATTATATCCTCACATATTTGACCAATAAACTTACATAACTTCAGGCATGAATAGTATTTTGTTTTTGGTAACACATACACTTCATCTTTAAATGTGAAAACCAAACATACACTTTCTTCCTGAAATTGTTCTGACTGTTGCAAAGATATGTCTGTTTTTCCAACACAAACTTTCACTGGAATTTCACTGAATGTGGGTAACAGCACACATTTGTTGATTATAACAAAAGCGTATTTAAACACTATAACACATGTGCACATCTACTCAATGTACTTGCTCATAAATTTTATACTTATGTCAACTCTGCGTCATAAGTTAGCCAAAACAACAACAAAATTTTGAACATCGGACATTTCTTTTTGTCCCTTCACACATATGTACTGTCACGCGATAAGATGTTGTAATATAATTATGTGCAAACTCTGGAAAATATCGAGATCATACTCGACACACAAATGTGACGCTGTCACTCTGTAACGAAATACATATACAGGTTATTAATTTACAAAAGTGACATTATAACATTTTGGCTTCTTTATGCCTCACTGTCACTCAACACTTTTTCATTTATACAAAACAACACAAATTCTTTTGTTTTAACACAGATCGGTTGACATAAAACTCAAAATTTGATCAACAGTTTTCCTGTGACTGGCCGGATGTGTTTTGCTATACTGTTTTTGCATTTGCTAGCATTAACTCTGTAACGTATCGGTATAAATACAAATCTGAATCCTTTGACTCTTTGGTACATTGAATGAAATCCCAATACATGTAGAAGTGTGCAACTGAAGCACAACTTTCACTGCAATCTTACAATGCTTGGCGTGTAACACATCATGAAATTTTTCAAGCGATGTCTTCTTATAAAGACAGAATATTGTGTACTAGTACTTTCTCATACTTCCTAGCATCACTCACATTATACTGTTTTCGTTTGAAACAAACATGATTAACATAAATACAATTTCTTCCTTCACAGATCCTTGGGAAAGGAAGAAAACTGAACGAAAATACATAAAACACATGTATACTTTGTCATATACAAAAAAAAAAATCAACATCAGTTTCTTGTCTGTTTTGAGTCCTGTTTGAAATGTTCAGCTTGATGTAGGTTTCACTGTAGATTTGAGATTGTTATCGTTCGGCAACATTATCAGCGCGCTCACAGTTTCAAACTCGCGACAAAGCGTCTGCTAATTTGTTGTCCTTTCCTGCTATGTGCACAAATCTCAGTGGGTACGGTTGGAGAATCAAACTCCAACGGAAGAGACGCTGATTCTTGTGCTTGAAGCGTTCTAAGAATGTCAATGGGTTATGGTCAGTGTACACCACGATGTCTCTTCCACCGTCCAAATACGCTTCGAAATGTTGCACGGCTAGAACGACACTGAGGCATTCCTTCTCCACAGTTGAATACTTTTGCTGATGGCGATTCAGTTTTTTGGAGAAGAAACACACGGGTTTGCTGTGTCCGTTGTCGTCATCCTGAAGTAGCACGGCTCCTACTCCTCGGTCACTAGCATCCGTAGCTAGCTGGAAGCTCCTCTCGAAGTTTGGTGCGATAAGCACGGGATCGTTCATGAGGACGGCCTTCAGCTTCTGGAACGCATCCTGGCAGCTCGCCGACCACTGGAACGTTGTACCCTTTTTCAACAAGTCCGTCAAGGGCACCACCAGGTGACTGAAGTTGGGGACGAATCTCCGGTAGAATCCGCACATTCCCAAGAAGCGCTGAAGCTCCCGTTTCGATGACGGCACTGGGAAGTCCACGATGGCTCGGACCTTGGCATCTCGTGGTGCGACGCTACCTCGGCCTACTTTGTGACCTAGGTAAGTCACACAAGCTTTCCCGAACTCGCATTTGGCCAGATTCACCACGAGTCCTGCATGTGACAACCTCTGGAACAGCTCTCGAAGATGAGCAACATGCTCCTCCCACGTATTGCTGAAAACCAACACATCGTCTATATAGACAACACAGTTATCATGACCAGCAATAACTCGATTCATCATCCGTTGAAAAGTTGCAGGGGAATTTTTCATCCCGAAGGGCATGACACGACACTGGTATAACCCGGAGGGCGTGACAAACGCCGAGATCTCTCTTGCATCTTTGTCTAATGGCACCTGCCAATACCCTTTCATCAAATCCAATTTGCTGACATACTCAGCACTTCCTACCCGATCAATACATTCCTCAATCAAAGGTAGCGGAAAAGAATCAGTCTTGGTTATGGTATTGACCTTCCTGTAATCGATACAAAACCTGGACGTTCCGTCTGCCTTTGGGACTAGCACTACCGGGGAACTCCAGTTTGAGTTACTAGGCTCTATGATTCCATTTGCAAGCATGAAATCTATCTCCCTATCCACCTGTTCTCTCTTAGCAGGATGAATCCGATATGGATGCTGCTTTATGGGTGCATTTTCACCAACATCTACTGTATGAACAGTATCTTTCGCACAGCCCAATTTATCACTGCAAACCTCCGGAAATTCCTGGAAGATGTCGACAACATCTTGCCTCTCCGAATCAGACAAATGATTGAGCAGTAACTCTGGATTTTCTAGTGCCTTTGAGTTCTCTACTCGCGGAATCATTCCCGACTTGAAACTCACACTCTGAGAATCTGGAGCATCCGGTTCAAACTGTTCTGCACTTTTCTCAACACTGTTTAGGACACTCTCACTCACAACTGCACCTACGTCTTCTACCATCACACGGCTAAATAACTCCTCAAAAGCCGGAATAGGAATCAACGGCGCAGGTCTAATGGCATGTTGTGGTTTTCCTACCACTTGACATTCATGACACGTTCGACAAAATTCAGACACATCTTTTCTCATCTTGGGCCAGAAGAAATGAGTTCTAATTCTACACAAAGTCTTCTTGACACCCATGTGTCCGGCCATTGGAATTTCATGTGCAAGACGTAGAATTTCCTTTCGATACGGCGGAGGAACAACTATCTGGTCGACAACCGTCCAGTCCTCATCTGCGGGACGATCTGGAGGACGCCATTTCCTCATCAAAACACCAGACTTTACATAGAAACATTCTGGCACTCCCTTCGCCTCATCTACAGTCAATGCACCCTCTCTCAACTTCAACAACTCCTCATCTTCCATCTGTGCTTTGATTAAAGCTGGCTGACTGAACACACCTTCTTCCCAACTTTGTTCTCTTTCACCTTCACTAGTCACCTTTCCAAAGAATGTGTCACCAAGAGAAATTTCACTTTCAGACTCCCTTCTCTCACGCTCTGCTTCACTTGCTCGAAACCTCGTGATAGCACATGTTGGAAATACTTCTGGAAATTCATCGACCAATTTTTCGGTTTCCTGCTCGTACACTGGGACTTCAGAAACAACCGGAAGGACACTCACTCGACCTCCTGCAAGGTCATTACCAAGCAAAAAGGAAACTCCATCCATGGGGAGAAATGGAACAATTCCCACAATCACTTCCCCTGAAATCAGTCCACTATCCAAATTCACTCGGAATAGAGGGACCGCCTGAGTTCCTCCGTTGACATCATGTATCAGTACTTTCCTACCCGTGTTACAGTCTATGGGCATACTCTTCACATCTCCTACCATGAGGGACTGTGTAGCTCCGGTATCACGCAGGATGACAACCGGTACTCTAAATTCAGCAATGGTTACTGTACCCTTGGAAATGAAGTCCTTGTACTTTTCATCCACACGACCACTTGAACATGTATCTGTCATTTTTGAGACACTGCTTTTCACATTTGGATGACGCTGTTCATCACTTACACTTGACTTAACAAAACCATTGGTGGCTGCTTGGTACTGTTTCTCTTTTGTTTCAGCATCTGTACTGTTCTGTGTACGTGTGTCTGCATGGACTAAACCATGTGTTGCTCTTTGCTTTTGTTTTTCTTTTGCTTCATTTTGTTCTAGCAATCGCCTACATTCAGACTTAATGTGACCTGTTTTCCCACAGAAAAAGCATCTCACTTCTTTGTATTGAGGCCGTGGCGATTTTGGTCGCTCTTTCTGTGATTCAGTCTTTACTTTATCCCTGCGTTCACTATGACTACTGTGCCACTTTTGAGTGTCAGGATTTCTCAACTGATCAAACTTCCTCTTTCCCTCAGGACTTTTTGTCTTCACTTTATGTGTCAACTCATACTGGTCAGCGGTGACTGCTGCACTCTTTACATCATGTACTCTTCGATCTTCCAAATATGTTCTCAAATCTGGAGGTGTCGATTTCTTGAACTCCTCCATCAACACTATCTCTCTCAAATTGTCATAAGTGAGATCTACTTTCATTGATCGAACCCATCGATCAAACATAATTTCTTTTTCTCTCTGAAACTCTACGTAGGTCTGTCTCGAACCTCTCCTATATCCTCGAAACTTTTGCCTGTAGGCTTCTGGGACTAACTGATAGGCAAGAAGGACTGCTTCCTTAATTGTGTCATAGTTATTTGCCTCTTCATCCGAGAGAGCAGACACTACTGAATGTGCCTTGCCTGTGAGCTTTTGTTGTACTATCATAGACCAATATTTCTTCTCCCATTCCAAATTCCTGGCTATTCTCTCAAAGGAGAAAAAGAAAGAGTCTACATCCTCTTCATCAAAGCGGGGGACTGTATTTGCCATTTTTGCAATGTCGGGCGTCTTTGGTCTCGACATAGTAACATTAGGCCTATCCCCTGGGACGCTACTGGCCTTGGCCTGGGTCAACTCAATTTGACTTTGCATTAACTCTTGTTCAAGCCTCAGATTTTCTGCCTTCATTTTTTCTTTTTCTAACTCCAATCTAGCCAATTCTAGTTGTGTGGAATCTACCCTCATCTCACTAGGTCTAGTAATAGTAGTAGCACTTTGAGCAGTTTTTCTACCTGCACTCTCAATCTCATCTGTACTCTCACTCTGGTCTGTGTTTTCATTTTCTACACCACCCAGTTCAAGCTTCTCCACCAGAACTGCAAAGATTTCTTTCTTTCGACTACACTCTCTGATATCAGCATCTACATGAGTTGCAACCTCAATCAATTGGGCTTTCACTAACCCTCTCAATCTACCAAGAGTGACGTCTTTCACAAACTCTGCAGCATCGAACTTGGCTGCCATGATTATTCACATCTAGCTTTCCGACTAGATTTCAAGACTACGTCGCTAACGCAACTTCGTACGGTACACTCCACTGCGTACCGAACTACGAGAATAGTCTAAGCAATTCAGACCGATCAAACACTCGTATATCTCGAGGCCAACTTCCTCGTAAAGCCACATCTAACGATGCTAATCCAAATAACCAGAAAGTGACACACTAATCTGATCGAATGACATAACGGAAATGGCAATACGTACCCTTCCTTTCCAGCAATCAATGCTGTAACCCTGGTATTCAGCTAGCGAGAAGACCAGTACAAGTGCACAAAACATACTTAGTACTCATCGCATCGCTTCGCGAATCGCACTTCCATTCACAACCACTGCTAACGCAGCCCCATTACACATACCGTGCAATGTCACGCAGTATACAATACCGCTACGAACGAACGACACTGTTACGTTCGCTACCTGTGTACACATCTCACATGAGTGCGAACACTACACATACCTCCAACGGGCATCAATCATTACAACGATGTACCGAACACCGAAATACTACCAAAAGACGGCTTGTTTGTATGTTCATTTCCCGGACATGTTCCCCACATGTCATGCACCAACAGAACACCCGTCAGCACCGACATAACATCTGTCATACACCGACAAAACATTCTTGGATCAGCACCGAATGACTGCGACTGTTCACGCCATGTTTGCCAACAACTCCAACTCTCATGTCCCGAATGGACACTTTTATTCCACCCCACCCTGGTTTCACCAAGGCACATCACGGTTCTCCGTCACAGAGCTTTATAGCATTCAATATATTTACCCGATCTTGTATTATGGGTTCATCTTTGCCTTTTTTCAGTTCTTTTTTACTGCTCCGCCACGAAGTGTCGCCGGAGGCGTTGTTCTCTTTTAAGTTCTACATTTGTTTTTACATGAAAAGTTATGGCGGTGTTAACGCGGTATATTCACGGATCTTGCGGTGCAAACACGGAGGATGCGTTCTTCACACGGTGGACGGCGTTTTGAAAACGGTCCATTTCAAACCGCCAAGACCGCCACGTAAAAATTAAACATGTTTAATTTTTCTGGCGGTTACCCGCGGTTCTCAGGGTTTATGGCGGATGAGTGACGGATGACCAGGGTTTGTGTACGGTGTAAACACGGTCTTTGGCGGAGCACGGCGAATTGCCGAACCGCCATGAACTGCCATCTAAACGGGCGATGTGTGATCGCCCCTTTACAGTGTTTGAACTCAAACACTGTGGCTTGTATTAGCACAGTATTTGAGCCTAAACACTGTGGCACGTTGTAAAACTGTTGTACGTAAAGCAGTGTCTAAACTCAAGCACTTCATATGCTTGGAAGGGATTTTAAGCTCAGCCGTCTTTGAAATCATCAATTTCGATCTGTAAAAGGTACAGCGAATCTCGAGGTCATAATGAAATTGACTCGTGGCATATTTTTCATTTTGGCAATCATTGATATGATGTTATCTATAATCTAGACATGATTTACATGAAAACCACATACTTCGGGGTCATAAATTCATGAGAAAATCGTGTGATGTTTTAACCTATTGTTGTGTGATGTGCGTGTGAAGAATACCGTCAATCGGGGTAAGACAGCATTAAGTGAGACAGCATTAAATAATTTTCACACAACAATAGATACATAATGTACTCTTAAATGGATCCCACAAAGATTGGAACAATCATCCCCCATCATTCCCATACACTGATCAGTATTTACTAGCCATCCCCACCTGTAAGTTCATGTTTCTATTATTCTAGGCTCGAGAATCAAGTTTGCCCATCTTTGAACTGTCGATTAAATTGGTTTTTAAAAAAATCTTCTTTTTTCCCCTAGAACAATGTACATGATAAGTAAATTTAGTACAAGTTCATATTTATTTTCATACAGAGGCGCCTTAGACGGTTGCCGTATGGTGCCACAATGGCGTGATGACAGATAAATTATTCTTTTGCTTAATCATTAACCTTTGCTTGCAATATGCGGATTCCATAACACATACATGCAGTCTTTCGTCAAATATGGATGAATTCCAGCCACCACTATCTATGGAGCAGTAACGAGTTTGGAAACCAGTTGGCATCGAATCAAATATTCCCGAGCGGAAGTGAAAACCCAGATCACCCCGGGGTTCTCCGTTTGATAAAACCAAGAGTATAATCCCCCGCGCTATATATCATTATCAAGCTCAACTCGGCCTCCATCCACAGACTAATGCCATTACGCTCAGTGCGGCTGCATTTGGTCTCAGCAACAGAGCGTGCAATAAGGCTATATGCCCGCGCTGTTGCCTTCGGCAGGCAAGTTAAAGTAATAGCCCCATAGGAGTTTTGCGCGCCAACGGGAAATAGCAACGACACCATAACTTTGGCTCTGAGTAAGATAGCAAGAAGTTCTATTAGTTAACATGCATGGAGGGCGGTGGGGTGGAGGAGAGGGATCGGAGGAAATTAAAATCAACGCTCGGGCAGCGTTTTAATCCATTAGCTGTAAGCGTTCTTGAAAGCATCGACCTCACAATGGGACTGCGATGATTACTATAGTGGAAGGAGTGTGGACATAAATACTACTGCTTGTCAGCCATCTTTGTTTAGCTCGCCGTAACGAGATATCATCTTCGCCTTCAACTCCTCGACTCGAGGCCCTACACAAATCAGAGACCGTACAATGACGCCTGTCCTTCCCGTATCCTCGTCGAGTAAAGTCCGGACAGCCCTGGGTCTAAGGGTAGGTAAAGTAGAGAACATTGATGCTTCTCTCGCACGGGCGCCACTATAGGAATCGCCACAGAAGAGGGGCGGTCATCATCTACACGGCATCAAATTCTATTCCACACACTAACCCAGGCCGGAAACAGGTGTCGGAGAGTTTTGAGTGAGATAATGGTGTCGCGTGAGGTGGGGGAGGGATACCCCCTCCCCGATCCTGAGGACTCATCATTGTGTGTGTGCGGGGGTGGGGTGGATTCGGGGATACCCCTTCCCCATACTGATGACTTGCTGTTTGGGGGTGCATGGGGTTTCTAGGTTTGCCACTCGTTATCATGGTGTATGTTCACAGCATTAGATTCAAATAAAGTGTAAACTCTTTTATCATAATTAGTTTAAGTGTTGCATATAAGGACACTGCGGGTCATTTTTCCTTCTATTTAACCGATCAAAGGAATTGAAGCCCGTAAATATTGGAGGAAAACTTTAATTACCATACCTTGCCAACAGACTTTCCAATCTCTCCCAGGGTTTGTGTATTCGCGTCCCGTTTGCGGCATCTGTCTCATAATCATTTCCTTCGATTATTATATTAATTGCGCATGCCCAAAGCTGAGTTTAGCATGCCAGTCTTTCCCAGGCTTCCGCATAAGCCATTCAGCAAGATTTACAATAACTAATGTCATCCATGCACTAGCTGATCTCATGCGTAGAAAAGAAATCGAGTAATGTCTTTCTGCGTTTTGAAGTATGGAACGCCTCCGGAGTCTTTTTTTGTTTTGTTTTGTTTTTCTGTTGAGGTGGTGGATTAGATTATAGAGATCAAGTTGATTCGACCGTGTCCTAGTTTTTACATCCCTGCCGTGGGTTTCCCTCACCGTACGGCATCTGTACTGATGTCTGGCTCCTCGTGTTTGAGGTTCTTCAGATTTGATTTGGTCAGATTTGATTTGGTCAGAATCAGATTCGGTGGCACCGAATCTGATTCCAAATTCAGGCACAGAATTGCGGTTTTTGCGGGAAATCTACTGGCATGTTTTACCGAGATCGTTC
Organism: Diadema setosum; assembly: GCF_964275005.1. NCBI lineage: Eukaryota > Metazoa > Echinodermata > Echinoidea > Diadematoida > Diadematidae > Diadema > Diadema setosum. The sequence continues at coordinate 24,231,643 of NC_092704.1, read as the reverse complement.
TCCGTATTTCTCTCTCTCACCCTCTCTCTCCCTCTCTCTTCACGCACACACACACACACACACACACACATACACGCACACACAATTATTAAGTTAGAAACGTACGATTCACTCGGCGGCTGCATGTGACCACAAAAACCAATCGTAATTGCCAGTGCATGAAAATGGAGTGATGGAGCGCAGTCTTAATACACGTGTACGTGACAAATCTCCACACTTCCGTTCACCCCTTTGCATCTATAGTTTCTTTAAGTTTAATTATTCATAATATAGCATTCCCATTATGTGTTTGATACACTTTCGAAGCTTCTTGAATCATAATTTCTTAATCTACCTCTTCTCGGCAAAATCCCATTGACGGTTATACCATACCCCGATCTATCCTCCTATTTCTCCATCTCTATCCATCCGTTTATCCCCTGATGTCCCTCCGTCCTCCCCCCCCCCCCCCCCCCCCCCTCCGTGACTGGCTTTGTTTAGCTTCATCAATCATGCATAGAACGCCCTCTCCCGTCTCTTTCCGGGACACGCGCATCGCGCGGTTCTCCTATCCATACTGATTGCTAATCGGTCTAATCGATTTCCAGTGAGCGGAAACATAGGAACTCTCAAGATTTATAAATAATCTGAGGGAGACCAAACCGATGAAAAACAACTTTGTTTGTTGCTGTTTTATTCATCTTCCCCTTTACCGATGTATATATGAGCTGTCATCTGCGTCCGATGTGTTGGTTTTATGGCGATCAGTATAATGATTCGCCTTGAGGGTGAGGTAGCTATAGTCTTGGTTTCAGACTAAATCCCTAACAAGGAGCCGATAACACGAGCCTTCAGAATGAAAGAATTCATTATTACACACCAAACTGTGAGAATGTTATGTTGCAGACATACTTCTCTTGTTTTCCCCGGGGTTTTAGGCATTTATATCGATTTAGAGAACAAACCGCCCCCACGTTCAACGAGAGAGAATAACTCATCAACGTCAACGTGTTGAACAAAAAATAGAGGGTCATTATCAAAATGGCAAATAGACTTGCGTTAAAGAAAATCTCTCCTTTTTCTTCTACATGTACCTTGTGAATCGCATGTTTTCACGTAGTAGATAGGAAGAGTCTGTCGTCCTTGAACTCTTCAAACTTTAATAAACAAAATTGCTTTACCATAACAAAGCTGCGAATATTTCCGTAATCTATTGATACAGATTTACCTCAGTAAAACTAAATAGCTCGTGCCTATACGAGATATTTCAATTTTCCATAATTTCGAACGAGTAAACAAAAGTTGAATACATCCTAGCCGTGGTCTTCACTTGTCAGTCAACCTGAGAAACACCAGATATCGTTTCTCTCTCCTCTTTTCGCACCACGCCTTGTCTTTCTCTATCACATTTATGTTTCTCTTCTTCAGTATCAAAAGTGAAATTTTGAAGTCCTTTAGATTGATTTACGACAGTGTATTGTTATTAACTTCATATAAATCGACATCAGAGGGGAGAAAGAGGCGAAGGTTAACCCATATCCAAAGCATATTCGTCATGAACGATGCACATATTTTGAAGTGTTTTTTTTTTCTCAGCTCAGTGTTTTATGGTTGCGTATTCTTGTTACCAGTATGTGAGTATAGAAATAACATATTGCCATTTCATTTTATTTCATTTATTTTTTTCCATATCCAACAAAAACAATTGCATAATAAGATAATTCATTTGTACAAGAAGGTGTATTAGTGTCCTGAACCACTGATACAAATGCAAGCAATAATACATAAGTATAGTACATGTGCAATTGCACTTACAAACGCATTATAAATACACATGATTTACATAGTTGATCATCATGAATTCACTGTGAGTTTAAATATCTCTCGCTAGGAAAGAATATGGGAGGATATAGATATGGAGGGAACTTGCACCAAAAGCAGAGCTTGTACAATTGGCAAGTACCATGACAACAACAAAAACCGCGAAAAGTTAAGTCTTTGCATACGTGCGTACACATGAAGGAGTGGGCATAACGATTCTGAAGGCATGAGGATGAGGTACAATGTTAGTAAAGCAATGAGACAGTGACAGACACACACATCCAAACAAACAAACAAACAAACAAACAAACAAACAAACAAACGTACAAACCCGGTCACAAACCCCAGCAAATAAACACAAGACAAAAGGGTCAAGAGACGAGTAAGTCGAACATCGAGAACACATTTCAAAGAAACACATGATACATAGATGGTAAAATGTAACGAAAACAAACGGAAATGTTTTAAATATCTGAAACGTATAAAAGACAATAAATAAGTTATTCGAATATAACGGTTTGTGAAAACGAGGTTTAGGACAAATCGAATTGAATGATTCAGGATGAGTTTGAATTGATGGGCAGTGATTTTTTTTGTTTGTCTAATAGCTTCATATCATCAATTTTCTGCATATGATAGCCACTTAAAAAAAACCTGTGTATATACTGATGATCTTTTTTTGACTTATATAAACAATATAATGGAATACAGGTCTACTTCTCGTCTCTGATTGGATGCCATGCGGGGATGAGAGTAGCAGACTGTTTTTTAATTAAGTGGATAAAAAGCGGGGCTATTTTCTATAAAAAAGAGAGAAATTTATTAAAGGACAACCTAAGCCTGCACAAGATCTCCTGTAACAGACCTCAAATCTCCATGGAAACAGCATACATTAAACGGCATCGCTGATAGTGAACCAGACTGTGGCTCGAGTACTTCACATCTCATCATGATTACGATCCCGCATTTAACGTGCACTGCAACCTGTCGTTTTGAAGGCGAGAAGGGGGGGGGGGGGAAACAGTCATTCTTTTCCCTTACCAGTCCTTAGTAATTGCGTCTTTCTTGTAACTGCTTCTGAATTCTACATCGTTCCTTTCTATCAAACAATACTCACTAAGACCATTTTTTCCATTGAGGAAATCACCCTCATACAGAAAAGCCCTCCAAAATTGGCGCAACTGTAAAATTGTGGTATTTAGCATTGGAACACGCCTTAAAGCAGACGCCTATATTGTCTCCTTGTTTTGCACTGAGAAATATAGCCGTGACTTTGAAACTTGTCTATAGTTAGTTTTCTTCGCTGTTGTTGGTATATTTTTTGTTGTCGTAAATCTTCTTAATTAGAGATGGATTTTCGCAACCATTAGTCTTAAACCATGCTGGACATACAGAAATAAAGATGAAAATAAAGTTTCTGCGCGATTATTATGCGCTACATTAACATGCAATGAAGTGACTTGGGCATCAATAATACGAATAGCGCAAGTCTGTCAATAATTAGGATTAATATCCACCGATACGTTGTCTGTTGGTTAATCTTGGCTGTGTTTCCCTGTTACCAGCCTTCAAATCGTCTCAAAAAGCTCTCGCTAGTTATGTGACACAAAAGTGTGGAAGGCTCTTCATATTAGTAAGCAAAGCTTCTAAGGCTGTTGCAGTCATATCAAAACTTTCCATTATTCAGTTAGTGGATAAGTGGAAGACCGAGAAGCCCAAATTATTTAAACAAAAAAGGAAACAGGTTGGGGTGACAGAAATGGGAAGGAAGGGAATGTGTCAGAGAGAGAGAGAGAGAGAGAGAGAGATAGAAAGGGAAAAGAGAAATAGATGGATCTCAATGAATAGGTCGTGTCATCCAAAAGCCTCTTCTAATGGTGCTAACTATAAAGAGGGATTCCATCTTTAAATTTCTCGCGCTCATCTTCGGGGGAGGAGAAAAATCAGTCATGCAGGGAAGGAGCGTTATAACGGGCGCTGCTGCATCACCATGACCCCAAGGCACAATATCTGGTGCGTACATTCCTCGTGGTGGGAATTATAGGCGCCGCCAACACACAGCAGTCTCACGCATTATCTCTATCGTGTCTTGACCTCACTTTATGGGGAAAAGAGAGTTAAAGGTCCAAATCAATTTTGGACAGAATTCCCAAAGGTATATCTCGGGCCGGATCCATCATTATTTTAGTCCATTAAAGAGTACAGATACCGGAATGATGATGTCGTCGTCTTCTGTTACAGCTTGGGTTGGAAACAGATGCGAGCAGGGTTGGGAAGAATAGTGTTCACTGATATTTTGGGCCAGGGTCCTATTTCATAAAGCTGTTCTAAAGTTACGCACGACATTACGTACGACTTAAATATGTCAAGCCAAGTGGGTTTCCTTATCATTGTTAATTTCAATAGCCAAAGTGGAAAGTGCAGATGATATAATAGTATTGTTCTCACATGTTAACACCCGTGTTTAGTTGAAAGTGCATTTTTGCCCTAATGTAGATGAAATATTGACATACAGTCGTTCTTTGCTAAAACGTAAGAAAAAATGGGCACACATAATTAGTGGCACTTCATATTCCAGTCGTTCGTAAAGTCTTGTGTAACTTTACGAACATCTTTATGAAACAGGACCCAGGTGAGGTTGTTTAGTACCAATATGAATGGCTATGACATCAGACATTGGTATACTCTATAGACTAAAACAACTGACGAAATAAGAGTACTTTCACATACGTTCGATCAGTGTACGGACACCGTTATAACGATACCTTATGACACATTAAAATGTCTTTCTACGATTTTCGCATCAAAGATATAGATATTATGTTTCAAATTCATTTGATTTTAATGCATACCTTTAAGGAGAGAAAAATAGTTTGTTGACAAAATATTGCCGTCGTGTTTACCAACGAGAACAATATACATAAAGTTATTAAACCGAGAAAGAGCAGACGACCGAAAGTTGTAAACGGTTAATAGTACGTTTTAGCCAAACAAAAATAAATGGCGTATTTAGTAGGCATTTAACCTTTAAAGATAATGTTGTAGTTTTCCAGTAGGCGTGACGCCTACCAGTATGGGCGCAGTGCAGAAATGATATTGTGGCGCCACTGTTTAGCGTGCGTTTCACTACCGCCACAGTCATGATGCATGCTACTCAGGGAACATTTAATATTACAGTGAACCGCGGCTATCGGTCTTCCTGTCTGTGTAATTCGACACTTGGCAAATTTGAAATTTCACGCTCTTACAGCTCCAATCCCTCGGCCATTATTTGAACTGAATCTGATTTAACTTTACGATCTCAAAATGCCCGTCTGGCGGTGAAGGTGTATGACCTCGCACTTTGTGTGAGTATAATGATGAGTGGATGTTTGCTTGCATGTGGCTTTGTGTAGTATATGTGTGTACGTGTGTGTGTGTGTGTGTATGTCTGTGCGGGTGTGTGAGAGAGAGAGTGTGTGTGTGGGTGCGTGCATGTGTGTGAATGTGTGTGTGTGTGTGCTTGTGTGTGTGTGTGTGTGTGTGTGTGTGTGTGTGAATGTTTGCGTGATGAAAGATATTGATAGGATTTAGTATTCATTATTCTGGATAGATTTTGTTTCGGATGGGAGGGGAAGGGTTGGTTGGATTTTCTTAATGAATGATTTCATTCTAGATTTGTATACTATGTATTTTTTACGTCTATGCTCTTGTTAGTGAGAACGAGTTACATGATTCAATATATTCAAGGGATATAAGTTTGGTATATGTTAATATTTTTTCGTGAAGGAATTATCAGTGGGATTGATTCATAATCGAGTTATTTATGTTCAAGAGAGATTATTTGCAGTATAAACTGAAAATGGATTTGTTTGTGTTTTGAATTGCATTTGTACTGTTTTTGTTTATGTTACACCCAGAATGGGTTGATTTATGAATGATTCGAATGAAATCAATAAATATCAAGGAAAAACAAAAAAGTGTGTGCGTGTATGCGTGTGGGTATGTGTGGTTGTGTGTATAATGGATGTGTATGAAATTTCGTCGCACAATGACCGCCTCACATCTTCATAGCAGGCCAATATTCATTTTCCGAAAAAAAAGGCTCCACGCGTCATGCGACGATCGTGAACAGTGTACTAAGAGAAGTACGTTTGCAAGTAGAAGACTCTTGACCCTGCTCGACTTCTGCCGCCAGAGGGTCCGTTGTCGGGAATCGGAGGACTCGAAAATAATATGCTGTCGCACAAAGTGTCCTGCTATTAATAACAACGTACCTTTACGTGTTTCAAATTTTTAGAGATAGAAACCATGTACCTATCTATATCTGACCCAGAACGGTCAAGTATCATATTTTTTCATCAGATAAAAGGAGACAACACAGAACACACAGCTGAAGCATACAACGACTTTTGAGATCAATCTGGATTTTAAAGAAAAATGATAATAATAGTGATGATAATAATAACAAGAATGATAACAAGGGCATTTTCACTATTGTACACAAAGAGATATTGATGAATTTTCAAAGACCTTCATCAAGTTATTGCTGAGTAAGAGTGCATTATGAAACTTTGACACCAACAACTAGTTTTCAGTACTCGCTTGTGGTTTACATTGTATCCATGAAAAACACCATGAACACGACATGAAAAGTGGGAAATCAAATTCGGAGCAATTCCAAGTCGCAGACATCATCAAATCAGAGCTGGCAGAGAATATGGATATCCACTAAAAACATGAAAGACATAAATCTGGACAGCCAAAGTAGAATACCATGCAGTCCGAAAGTGCTGCCGGACTATCGGGGATTTGGGTTAATTGCAGTCGCCTTCCGCCCGCTGTGAAATATGATATCTGAGTGGCTGTCATCTGAATTCGCCAACCTATATCAAGCCTATTTATTATCTAAAAGCACTTTCGTCCGGTCACTGAGTACCAACCTGTTGAAAACGGATAAATCCCCTAAAAGGTTGTCCAACTGCTGAGTGGCTTTATTATATAGAGAATGGATGCACGTCGTATTTTGAGCGTGTAAGCGCGTGTGTGTATATAGTATGATATTTCTGTGTGTGTGAGTTGGCGTGTGTGTTTTCTACACCCATCATTGTGGTTACTTCAACGGGTACGCGAAGCGTTTTATGGCGTTTTTTTATTCTTTGCCTTTTTTCTTCTTCTTTTCCTATGAAACCACTGACATTATAATGTTATTAAAATCGTATGTCCATTGAGTTTAGCACACGCCACCTAGATGCCCAACAAAGTGCATGCATAATTAGTCCAAGTGCAGTTTTATATGACCAAGGCCAAAGGACTAAAAAGAAAATGTATACATTCAGAATGCATCTAGTCTGAAATATAGTGCATGGCTTTAACATGCAACATTAATACTGTTAAAAACGCGGATACCTCTTGTTGATCCTCTATTCAGATTTTTCCTTTTTATAGAATGCACTATAAAATGAACACAAGGAAAACATGTATATACACTATTTAGTATAATATATGCAATGTAAGTGTGTGTGTGTATATATATATATATATATATATACATATATATATATATATATATATATATATATATATATATATATGTGTGTGTGTGTGTGTGTGTGTGTGTGTGATAACAATTCAAACAAAACGATGAATAGTTAATAAAACCTGGAATTTTTTTTTTCAAAATTGCGTCACTTGGTGGTTTGGCGGTGTGATATTCTTTGGGAGAGGCTGGCAAAAAAGCAAAACAAAACAAGACAAAATACATTGAATAAAACAAAACGAGTAATAAATAGAAACATTCTTCACGGTTTTGCACATTATTTTCGTCATCGCTTGTAGTGTATGTAAATTCAATGTATGTGTGTAGGCCCGTATTTATCACTATGAAGAACCTTCGTACAATTAAGATCGTGCCGCTTATGAAGGTAAACACTGTTCTTTACTAGTACTTTGTTTACCCAGAATAGTAAAATGTGTGTGGGTTTAACATTCTTTTATTAAAAAAAAACACACACACACACACACGATATATTGCCTGACACAAGAAACATTCTGGTTGCTATCAAAGACTCTGATGGTATACAGGGGTTTGGATCTTCCTTATATACATGTCATTGTAATGATTATGGGTAGTCATTCAGATGATTAAACCGCAGTCAGCTTTAGATTGTTATTGCATAAAGGAATTGAGGTATCAAAATCGATTCACAATCAGTCACAGTTAGGGGAAATTAAGACTATATAATATATCTTCATAACCGTGTGTGCCAAAAGTACATCGCGCCTTGATACTTACAGGTGAAATGCTTAATCAACTACAAAAAAAAAATAATCATTTCAGCAACAATCAACCCTCTGGCTGTTTCCTTTTCGATCTAACGCCATTATCAATTATGAATTTTATATCTTTCGTGAATCTTTAGGCCATAATATGCGGAGTTCCACGCACACACACACACACTTTTTCCGATGGTATTTATTCATTTCCATTCAAATTATGAAAAGGCAATGTTATAAACTGGTATTGCCGTAACAAAGTAACATAATTAGGATGCAAATAACAAATGAATTGTATATACTCTCCTGTGTACATTTTTTTCCACTGAGGTAGAAATTATAACTTGATAATATAAACAAATTGTATCTCATTTGTCCAATTGATAACAGTCGAAATTTAAAAAAAAAAGAAATTGTACAGCAAAACAGAATGGAATCTATAAACCAAACAGTCCCTTCCCCTAGCTCCCCAGCTCTCCGCAGCTGCCCCTCCTTAACCCTGTACTCTATCACATTCGTCCAATCCCCTTCACCACCCTCTGCTTTCCCCTCACCTGCGCCCGTCGACCTCCCCCAGCTTTCTACACACAAACAACATTTATAAACACACACACACACACACATACACACACACACACACACACACACACACACACACACACACACACACACACACACACACACACACACACACACACACACACACAATTATCAATTCCCTTGTTTCCAATAACTTGATCTGTGCCTGTTCGACCTAGTAATAAACATCGATGTCGGCAAACTTCATCGTGGTTCGGCTATCTCTTATTATCATTTCTCCCAATATATTTGAACTTTGACGATGCCATGACATGAAAATTTGCGTGATTGACATAAATAGTACTTGAGTGCATTGATTGTCTGCATCAGGCCGCTTTAAAGAAAAAAAAGTTTCAAATGTCAATTCATTACAGCCTCATTACCCTTAACGCAAAAGTAAGCTTGTTTAAACAATTCCGTCAACCTCGTTGAAATTGACATCTCTCTCGTGCGCCCACGCAACCCCGTTCTCTCTCTCCAGTCACAGAAAACAACATTCCCCAGCTATTGCATCAACATTTTCCCCGCGGAGTTCATTGAATGACGTAGCCACCGGTTGCGGAGAATAACAAACCTAAAATTGTTATAGAAGTGAATGCCTTCTTGATAGTTAAATTGCCCTATGTGAATGAAAGGAAAAACAAAAGTACTTTGCCCTCCCTTTATCTTCGTTGATATACTTGTTGATTTGGCGACTGTTACACTTGATAAATACGTTGATCTTATTTTGGAAGCAGTAGATGTGGATTTTTTTTTTTCGTAGGAGGTTCTGAGTGGGATGATAGTGTTGTTGCTTTCTCCAATTTTCCAGCATTTCGTCAGACTCTGCTGTTATACTTAGTATGTCTATATAAGATAATCATGATTATCATGATAAAAGTAAGCATTTTTTTTTCCTAATGTAAAATTTTGTGCAGTAATCATCTTGTTGATCGATGTAGGCAACCCAATTCCTTCATCATTACACAGAGAACCTATTTCACTTTTAAGATTCCAAATTCTGCGCTGCCTTTAAGCCTTGTTTCTGTTTAATAGCTTTTCTGCTTGAAGGTCTACATCTGGGCCCCGTTTCATAAAACGTTGATAATGATAGCAACTCTTGCTGGAATGGCAATTGCCATGACAACGACAAGAATCCAGCTTCCTGATTGGCTGTTGCTATTGGGAGTTGCCATTACATCAAGAGTTGCCATCCTAACATCTTTTATGAAATGGGGCCCAGATGTTGATAGGTACGTTTATTCTGCAACCTGTGCTTTCTCTGTACGCTCGCGGGTCTTTTGAATAGCAGCTGACTGCCAAACATTTTGCGTGTGCTGATCTCGTCTGATCAACAGCTTGCCATAACAGACGGTAACGCGCGGCGTAACTCAATATACCCGCGAAGAGGCTCGTCAGTTGTCGCGCCATATGTGCCGAAGTGGTTGGACTCTGCTTGTTCGATTGGGCAAATTAGAAGGAAACGTGATCTCACATGGCATCATTCCCGTTTACATTGCAATCTCACTGTCGCGCGGAAACATAACGATGTAGATTTGACGGGACAAATTGCTTGTGTGTAATGCAAAGTAGATTCTACAAATTTCATCAGTAATATGCTGTTGCGATTGCAGATTGATCATAATTCAGCGATCTTTGCCTTGCTTCCTCATCAACGAAAGTAGGGCGACAGTGTGCTCTCAGCTATTAGTTGTGCTATCAAGGTTGCTCGAACGAGATGTTCATGTTTTAACGAGCACCGTTGCATTACTTATCTGTTTTTTTTTTTATTCTAATCGAAGTATTAGCTACTTCGCTGAGATTTGTATGATGCACTTTTTTATTAGATATAATTACGATTTGATTAATGCACTTTAATTCCAGTACCAAACGCAGATAAAATGCACCAGTGACAGAAATAAAGTCTAATGCCTCTCTCTCTTTTTTTTGACCAATTTCCCCACTTTGCTCTGTCATGTTTTGAAATTTGCTTCATAATTGTATCATATTCTGCAGCGTCTTGTTCCATTTCATGACGAGAAAATTTAAATCATTTCACGCAAATCAATATTGGTTTAATGTGCTCTTTGGCACATCAACGCTCCGTTTTGTCTCCGCCCCTTTTCTTCTCACCATGCTCATTCCTCCGTTTCTGCTTTCTCACCCCGATGTACGTGTTTTACCCGAGATGCATCGGCGCTCATCGTCCTTCTTTCTACTTCCACTTCACATGTTATCTTTCTGGATCATGATTCTGACAGCGATGGAACTGATTTTTCTCGCCTCGGCATCATCTCGAGGTCGAGTAAATTCTCGCCTCTCCTCTCACGATTTCTTGGTCTTGATTTCAGGCTTGTCTCTCCAATTTTTTTCCCGTTGTTGTGGCTGTGTATTTGTTTTGTGTGTTTGATTGATTATTTGTTTTTTATGCTGATCTGATCTGTTTTCCTCGGATCGTAATTACTCTTCGATTTTCTAATTGAAATTGAAATAGGTGATACAGTATGCAAATGTCATGGAAATTAAAAATAAGAGCTTCATAACATTGTGTTTTCATACAATATTGTCTGTAGCAGGAAATCGAAATGAGCCCTAGAATGTTCATAAGAATAATTATTGTTTGCACTTTAGTCTGGCATGACCAGCGGATTATCTCTGATATTCTAAAATAAATTGTGCTAATGTTTTCCTGAGTAGAGGTATAATTATGAAGATAATCGTGAAGATAATCTACGAAGATTATCTTAACCCATTGAGGACGAGTCCCGAGTATACTCCGGCAGGTGTCTATGGGAAACGTGTGTTGTAGCAAAATCAGCCAGTCCTCAACAGTGATCACCATGCACGTTCAGCTATATCGTCATGGGGTGCAGATAGAAATCGTTCAGCCTGTAACAAAGACTATTTCTCTAGAAATTAAAGGATGACAAATTTCTGCTAGGACACCCAATGGTCTGGATCGGAGTGACACAACTGTCACCCCAGTGGATTGCAGACTTGCTGGAAAGTACAGTCGGATCAAAAAGAAAGAAATAAGCCCACACGCAACAAAAAAACAAAAACAAAAAAACGAGAGAAGGCAGCTTTCTGCAAACTCTGCTCCCCCCCCCCCTCTCTCTCTCTCTCTCTCTCTCTTCTTTCAAGTGGCGGATCCGGAGGGGCGCATCTTGCGCGCATCCCCTCTTCATTTTTTTATTTTTGTTAAAACAAAAGAAATTAAAAGAAAAAAATGGGGGAGGCGTGCGCTCCCTTTAATTTTGTAAAGGCGCCTCCCCTTTACGGAATTCCTGGATCCGCCCCTGCTTTCTTTCTCTCTCTACCCCCTCCCCTCCCCCTTTTCCCCTCCATCTCTCCCCTCTCCTACTCCATCTTCTCTCTCTCCCCTTCCCCTGTCCCCTCTTTCCAATTATTCTCTATTTTCTCTCCTTATTCCTTTTTCTCTTCTCCCCTCTCTGTCTACCTACGTGCCTGTCGACCTTTCAATATTACTCTATGTTTGTTTGATGGTTCAAGCAGTATTTTTGCGAAAAAGACTATCAGTGGAATGCTCACAGAACTACAACAACAACTACAAAGAAATTGTGACTCGCTGAAAGAAGAAGATGATATTGGACAACGAGAAGAACATTATACTAGCTATTTTTTTTTCACTCGTCATGTCATGTGACCTAGGGAGTATCTCACTGAGGCTACGGTCACAACCCCCAAAATCAGCCTGCTCGGCGACCGGTCGGCGAGTTTTTAGCCAATACCGGTCGGACAACGACCGGTGACCGACCGGTGACCGACCAGGCGCCACTGATTTTTGGGGCATCGGTCGGTCGCCGCTGAAGTTTTAGCGCGGAGTTAAAATTTCAGCGGCGACCGACCAGTTTTCACTCGCTGCCCAAAATACGCTCGGTGTCCGAGCGGGAACCGCCCAGGCACTGACCTAATCGAGCGGTCGCTGCCGAGCGATTTAGGGAACAAAAATGATAGAGACAAAAATGACACCAGCACAGAAGAAAACCAAGAGAATAGATCGAGCGGTCGCCGTCGAGCAATTTATGGACTAAAAATGTAAAGATAAAAATGACAGAAGCACTGAAGGAAACCAGGGACTAGATGGAGAAGATAATCTAACGCTATGTGGAAGAAGCAGAGAGAGGAATAAAAGGCAAAGAAACCCCACCAACATCTCAGCATCTCAACATATCGGCAACCAACATGAGGAACATGGAAGTCACAGGCAACCGCTTTGGGGCAAAAGAGATGAAAGCTAAAAGTTAGTGTTGATATGTTGACGTAGTAAAATATGGTTTGGTTACCTTATCATTCATAAGGTCTATTGATTGAAGAAGAAATGAATGACAAGAGATGGGGAAAATCAATATAAAATTAAATAGGAATAGAAAAATACTGTAAAATATAAAAGATATTTTGGAGATTTTTTGAAGATATTCTGGAAAAATCTAATCTATTCTAATCTTTGTTCCATCTTGGGTGTTCCTCCCTTTTGTTTCATTTCCTAATTTCTAGTTATCTGTGGTATCACATAGCTGAGGTTTGTTAGTTGATAATTTAACTCTTAGATCTTTCGCCTCGAGTTTTATCTTAATTGATTAACACATCACAAATCACATAGGTACATTAATAAACATAGGTAGCTCGTGAGAAATTTCCGGCAGAGACCGGCGGGTGGCCGTCGGTAGGTCTACGGGTCACCGGTAGATGACCTATCGATCACCCGTCGGTCGCTGAGCGATTTCGTAAAAATCGGCCGGTGACCGGTGGGAGATCGTCCAGTTGCCGATGGGGCATCGCTCGGTGACTGCTCGGACTCTGCGCGTTGCAGATCCCCATATTTCGCCAAATTTTTTTCTGAAAATCGATCGGTGACCGACGGGAAATCGACAGGGCACTGCTCGGCCATCGCTAGGGTTTTACAGCCTGCTCAGCATCTCCAAAAACTGCTGGGCTACGAATGCTGGCGAGCGTAGCGAATTCTAGGGAGTTTCACGAGTTTGACGAAAGCTAAAATTCCCTAGAATTCGCTACGCTTGCAAACATTCGCCGCTCAGTGAGATACCCACTCTATTGAAAGACAATGTATACAAGCTATAAGAATACAAGGCATTAAAGTGCACTGTGGAAGAGGAAAAAAAAAGAGAACATTGCACGTAGGTTAAGTGCATCAAAATAGTTACGACGAAATCTCAAAGGTAAATTCTGGTCATGTCAGCGATGAAGGTCCACAAGCACCATTAACTCTGACAACCATTTCCGGTTTCATGGTCACCTGATTGTCTTATAGCACAGTCACGTGAGAGACTCACCGAATGCAGTGTAGCAAGTTCAGTTGATTTCAAATGATCCCCGATCATAGCAACATGTAGGCCTGTATCATCCTGAAAGGTGATTGGCTGCGAATTTTTCCCCTGTCGTTACAGAATGGTGTTAAAGTAAAAACAAACAAACAAACAAAACATGAAAAAAAGTATATTCAAAAGACTTCGGTATGTTCTTTTAGGCTTTTCAGTTATTATAGCGGCATATTACAACGGCATATTACAACTGCGCGCCGTTGTAATATGCCGTGATTCATTGCTTTTAAGTTTTTGTCATCCTTTTTTTTAAGTGCACGTCGAGTTGAATAATTGGTCTCCGCCGGGAATCTATATGATTATATCTATGTTTATAATGCAAACATGAATCATTAATTGCCTCCACTCTCAATCCCTTTTTCCGTGTTTTTTTTTTCTTCCTTTTTCATGATAATACAGATTCCATTGGCCGTGGAGAGCCATTATGGCGAGATGACAAGGCAAGAGCTAGGGTAAGTACACCATCACGTTAATTGAATCTTATGCCTTCTGGTGACGTAAAATCTCCTTTCATGCATTCATAAGAGATAGACAAGGACGTAATCTAAAAATTGTGGAATAATAGGGTATATAATGCACGAACCATCCCGCTCTGTGATGAGGCATCGGCGTCTGAATACTATATTTTCTAATTCCTGATGTTTTGAAAATTCCAAGAAGTTCAAGACAAATCTGGGACGTCTCTTTCTTCTTCTTCTTCTTCTTCTTCTTCTTCTTCTTCTTCTTCTTCTTCTTCTTCTTCTTCTGCTTCTTATGATTATGATTATTATTGTTATTATCATTATTATTTACTATTATTATCATTATCATTATCATTGTTGTTATCATTGCTGACAGAGTTTCCGAGACGACCCGATTGGCTCTTGGAATGTTATGCACTTATTATTTTTTCTTTACTCGTGTAATCAAGCTCATGGTCTCTTTCTATTATCAAAACTCTGCATTGTGTCTCATTGTTTAAATTCTTTAGCATTATTATTTCTAGGCGGTAAAACGGGACAGTATTACTGCTTGTCAGCGAGTCTGCGAAAAGAAAACAAGCCTGTATAATGCAAACAAACAAACAAACAAACAAACAAACAAAGGAGCAAGCAAGCAAGCCAAGGATCTATATAAGGAATGAAGGCTCCGTTTAACAATATAAATTAATTTCCCGTTTGAAGAATCTTAGCTACATGGTCCTACTTGCTGAGAGTTTCTGATATTGTGTAAATATGAGGCTACGAAAAAAAAAATAAGGTTGCAAATAAACTCTAAATGCCTAAAAAAAGTGAAAATTTATGTTAATGACCGCCCATATCCCATATTCACAAATTTCCATAGAAAGTATAGGTTGAATATACCATTCAGTAGATGGTTTAGTACCATCGTAAGCATAAAATTGAGAGCGCCAGCATATCTTCTTCTTCTTTCACTTGAGTGTTTTTCCCGCATTTGAACGAATGTAATATGAATGAGCATGTTCATCTTTCACACAAATTCAGACAGAATTCAAAGTTCAATAATATGTAAGACTGAGCTATCAAAATGTGTTTAAAAAAGAGTATTATTAACCCTTTGCGTGCTTTGTGTACCGATTGGTAGAGAAAGCTTCATGGCGTTTTTTCACACTGTTTAAAGTCCATGGAACAGGAAGGGTAAACATATAGTATTGTGTGACGTCAGTACTTTAAACATCTTATGTATACCGGTATATAACTTTTTAAAACAGAGATTAATCGACGACAAACACTTTACATGATAAGATCGGACAATATGCTGCATAAGTTGCATTATCATTTTAGAAGTGAATAACTATTTTTACCAAGTTGTCGAATGATGTTCAAAAAGTCATAATATGACTGACGAGTCCATTGGTAATAAGTCCGATTTCAGAAGTCAAAACAATTTACGTTTGTGAATGGCTTTGCCACTCTCTAACATTTTGCCCACTCACAGAGAAAGCGAACAACCTCCACCCAAGATCCACAGCTATACATCAAGCTCGCCTTGGTAATAGATCGCGGAACGGTAAGTCACTCCTTGGAACTACATACAAGCTCCACGGTCACTCCTTGATCAATTTAATTACGCACATTACTCGTGAATCTCCTTCACTTTACATGTTTACCCCGTATGTTGGAGTTTATGGAGTTATACCAATTAGAATGAAGGCCGTCCATTACGTACGATGAGACAGAAATAATAACGTCTTATAAAACTTTGTCTCTCGCCTCTCTTTCACACACACATACACACACACACACACACACACATACACACGCACACACACACACACACACACACACACACACACACACACACACACACAAGAAACACACATAACATGTGTACACACACAATCCATGTATATTCTGTTGATGTACATGCATTATTATTTGAAAGACAGTCATCATTCAACAAGGATCGTGGTTGGTTGATGGTGCTTTCTCAATATATTCACATCAACTTTTGTTGAGAAGATTTTTTTTTCTTTTCGTGTCTGTACTTTCACCACAACTTCCTTACTTCCAAAGAATAATCCTTAAACACTAACATTATGCTCTCATTTTATCATAGTGCTCAATTTTTCTCATCATGAAAACATGAAGAATATCAATCACAGCTGGAAATACGAATGTTGCAGTAAGAAAACAGACGAAAGGAGAGAACTAATGCTCATGACACAAAAACTTTAACCTCCAATTTGTCTTTTAAAAAAAAATCCGAATGGCATAGCCTATATCCATGATAACCTCCGGTAAGATGAGACAAGTTAAGCTTAGATTGATGAAGCATCTTATACCCCCTTTTCCCTTCTTCCATTGCTAACATTTTTGCATTTTACCTCCAGCGTTAACTTCCTTTTGCTTCTCGCACTCTCCTCAAAACCGCCGCCTCTCACTTTCAAGTACATTTCGGAGATAACGCACTGTGCCAAGAAAACACTTCTGATTCACTCCCTCTCTTGAAACAAAATATTGACCTACAACCACTCCAGTTGAGCCCATTTACGTCAGAACAAAATAATTCTTTTCATGCTTTTTGCTGACGAGTCCGTGTATATAATCTACTCGAAGTTTGTGTTTCAATTATTGTTGACTGTCTAAAGAGATCTTGACGAGTGACGAAAATGCTTGATAAGTGCCCGGTTCTTCACAGAGTGAAAATGCGTGATCGTTTGCAATGACTATAGTGTAGTTGAGCAGAACGTAGTACGCTGCAACGTCACAATGCAAAATGGTTATTTTACGTAAAGGCATGAATTCATATGTAATACGTAAATGTATAAATTTACATTACTAATATTCACGCACACACACACACACACACACACACACATACACAAGATCATATTATACTGTGTTTGTACGTTTACTAGACATTATACTGCTTTAAAGTCTTGCAATTAAGCATTCGTAAATAAATTTTAAAGGATTATTTTAGGAAGGTGATAGCCAGCTGAAGACGGTATCGAACGTTTTCTTGTAAGCTGTGCATATTATGTAACCAGAGGTGATAATCAAATACATTAACATTTAAAACCAAGCTGCATTAAAAAAACAATTTCTGCATGAGAAGCTGAATATTGGAAACCCCCAAATTGTCAGCCTTAAAATTGATAATATATGGCCAAACAGGTCAATGTGACACATTCATCGATCGTATAATTCCTCTTCGGACAATAAACCTTACTTCATACAGCATTTTCACTGTAAACTTTCACTATGTATGACTTGTTCCTCCAAAAACTGGGAAAACATTTGCCGACTTCTTGCATATACTGAATATATCTGTATTTGTATTGGTAAATTCATCGTACACATTTTCTCTCCCCCGCGGAAGCATCTCTAAAGGTGGTACTTTGATAAGGCACTAAACAGACAATAGACTCTGCTCGATAAGTTAATCAACTGCGTTGTGTATGCTGCATTTTTTGTAAGGACAGCGGTTTCCGCACTGATAAAGTGAGATACCCTGAATTGCCCATTACTCTGTCGTTTGAAGACAGATGAAACACCTTCGGTCGTGAAGACCTAGCAGAATTCATTGACAGCAAAGAATAAAGTTGATTTCATGCTTTCTTAAACTATACATGCGTGGTAACCATGCGCAGATTTAGAGAGTTTACACATAAAAATAAAAGTGGAAAAAAAAGGTATACCATGGCAAGTACGTGCATCGAAGGTGCCAATCCCAGGTGGGCTGGTTGATGTTTTGGAGGCTGGTATCCCTTGAAGCAGATGTAATTATATCATAAACAAATTCAATTTTATACACTGAAGATGATCATTACATGCAGCATTTTAATGGCTGTTTTCTTCGCATGCCATGCATATATTCAATGAAGAAGACTGTGTACGCCTCTGAGCTAAACGCGGGCCCCATATTGGTTGTAAATGATAACACTTTCCCAGGGTCTAGGGATATAGAATAGGAATATGACTTTTTTTTCTTTCGGAAGATCGAGGGGTGTGTATCGATGCATATTGAACCGGGCTCCGTGAACTTAGCATGGCCAACGTCTCCCCATCCAAATGAATTGAATAGGGAGAAATGTATAGATTGGTCATTAAAGAGATGATATAGTTTTGTTGAGATGGGGATTCTTCAGGGTTTAGCATGTTGCGAGATAATTCGAAATCACATAGTGTTATATTAAAGAGCATACAATTCTAAAAGGAATTATGATGATGAAAATTTGTTTTGAAATGGCTGAGATATCCAATGACAAAGTATAGCAAAGTGACCCTAATAAAATGCGTGTCCCACCTTTTATTAGGATCTCTTTTCTGGATGTCTCAGCCATATCAAAACCGACAATTTTCATCAAATAAACTTTGGATTCCTCTTAGAAATGTATGCTCTTTAATATTGTGGTTTCTAATTATCTCGCAAAAAGTTAAAATGTGAATCCCCATCTCAACCTGAACTTCATCCAGAAACAAAGTAAAACAAAGTGATACTAATAAAAGGTGGGTCCCACCTTTTATATATCTTTGCTTCTGGATATCTCAGCCATAACACACCCAATAGGCATCAAATAGATTTTGAAATCCTCTTAGATTTATTGTATGCTCTTTAATATTTCACTAAAGTGGTTTCCAGTTACCTCGCAAAAAGTTAAAATGTGAATCCCTATCTAATCAAACTATACCATTCCTTTAACATCATAAGTCAGCACAAATAATTGTATCATCCATGACGTCATATCAGAGGTGTTGGTGCTGTATCGCCGAATTCGTCGTCTGACATTCGAAACGCCGATTGGTTAACACTGAAAGCTTCGCAGAAAGCACTGATCTAGAACGCGGAGGATCTTTAGTTTTTATCATTATTTTTCGTCCAAATGTTAAGCACGCAATCTTTGCCAGGACACATGCGTGCTCGCATATTGCAATTACAGGGGCAGAAATTGGCGCGAGATTAGTTTGAGGCCCCGAGCTTCGTGTTGCATCGAGGGGTGCACGTGTTACCGCCGGTCGTTCCATCTTTATTTCACCCCCTCCCCTGTCCCCCTCCCATCCAAGTACCAGTACTTAGTACCTTGGGGAAAAAATGATTGTCTAGTAGCCATCTTCATGGAAGCATGCGGACGTGAGAGGAAAAATGCAAAGTGAGGTAGGGTTGTAAGTAGGAGGAAAGAGATTTAAGGATGCGATCATTATGTGTGGAATACCGACTAGTCTGTTCTACTCTGGCAGAAGGAAGCAAACGACAGATCATCCAATTCTAATACATAAGATTAGTCATCAGTATTTCAGATTAGACTATGTAGCACTTGAAAAGTTGTAATAGGAGTAGATAGTATGGTCATCCTACTGGGAGATATTTTAGAAAGAACGTGCTAACATTTTTATGTGACAGTTACATTTTGTCGTAAACTTGTGAGAAATAGCTCGCATACATGCATACGTCACACGCCTCCTCCATGTCCTCTCTAACTCCCTTCCTAATACAGCAGAAGTAATTAAAGACCGGGCGCAGAAACTGGCATTTAATTTCTGTTAGGCGTTTTGGTGCTGGTTGGGTAACACTGGATGATTGTATAGGTTAGAACTCTTTATATTGAAGATATAGAAACAGATAAACCCAGTTTGATGAATAGAAAGGAGTAAAAAAAAAAATGATAAAAAGTGAGCCATACTAACTTAGGAACTGGATTGTACAGTATATAGTTGCAAAGTCATTATAAATCAAAGGTGTAACTTTTATTATCTGCATACAAACCGAGGAAGTTATGGGCAATTAAATGCGACATGAATTAAAAATCTATATAACTTACTTATTTTGTGAATAAATCTAATGGAACTCATCGTCATTCTCTGTTCTCTGTCTTTTGCGGGTTTTTCGCTTTAAGTGATGCAAGCGTACTCTCCCCCCCCCCCCCATTCTCGATCTCCTTCTAACTCCTCCACCCTTCCACCCGCGGATTCTGAGTTGATCATTACCTTCCCTATATACTCGGAGGCAATGGGTGATAAGTGTGGAGTTAGTTGCCATCAAAATGTTCAGTTTGGAGCTTTGGGAGAAAGCAATGACTTCCATCCAAGTCACTTGCTTCAATTCTCTGCTAAAGTGTAGCCGCGATGCAAATGTCAGGATATGTAAATGGTGATTTCCTGCGTGATGCTCTGATCTATACGACGAGAAGACCGACATGACCGACACGTTGACTGTGTACCCAGACCGCGGGGTTGTGAAGATACTAAGTAATTGGAACTCATTGCACTTGTTGTCTGGCCAGCCCCCCCCCCATACCTTATTTTTTGCGAGATACTTAAGAAACTAATTCGTGAAATGTTAAAGAGCATACAATTCTACAAGGAATTCAAATTTTATTTTATAAAAATCGGCTTTGAAATGACTGAGATATCCAAAAACAAAGTAGACCAAAGCGATCCTACTGAAAGATGGGTCCCACCTTTTAGGATTACTTCGTTTTGGATATCTCAGCCATTTCGAAATCATTTGTTGTTGTTTTTTGTTATGAAATAAACTCACAAATAAAATCAATGAATAAATTCCCCTCAAAATTATATGTTCTTTCATATTTCATAAGGGGTTTCTCATTATCTCAACAAATGATCTTCAAAAATAGAAACCTGAAGTCACATCCTATCCGAAACTATATCATCCCTTTAACAGCTGTATAGACCATGCCTTATAGATGTTTTATAATACACACTATCACTGTATATAGGAGGAGAATCTGTTCCATGTCTTTTGTGTTGATTTGAAATAAAATGCGATATCTCAAATTTAGCGCCGCAGAAATCATCACTGCAAAAGTAATTAAACATTTTTCACTCATTAGCATATCAAATTGTAATGAAGAAAGCTTTAGCAATGACGATCACTTGCAGCATTGAATAGACATTTTGTCTTTACTTGTACAATATCATCATGTACAAAGATAATGACACTACCTATTCAAATTTTCTCATGTACCACTGATTATGCATGGATAGGCGCAATCTAGAAAAGACATAGTTTTGTGTAAACAGGAATTCATAAGATATTATCATGTATGATACTCACATGCTATTCTAATTATTTTTTTTTTGTTGGTATTTGTCTGTTTGTTTCATTGTCTTTCATAAATAAAGACGGACGAGGACGCAAAATCTCGAGCCCTCAACCTTGCCAGGAAGGCCGATGAAGTAAGTGCTTTTAACGCTGATTCTTTGTCTCTTCCCCGCCCCCCCCCCTTTTTTTTTTTTTTTTTTTTGTGTGCTCCGACAATGTCCGGGGTCATTTTGAAGCGGCGGGGAGTGCGAATGATTGATTTTTTTTTAATGAGTTATTTCGTTCAGCTAGCACAGTAGGCAATGGTCATCAATGACAACTATTATCTCCAAGAAGAATTTCATCTCTAAATGGATATAGACCGTCATTTCAAGGCATAAGGGGGTGGGGCTCTAACAGAACCAAGTCTCTCGGTAGACGCTTATAAATATGAATATTTGATTTATCATCTATCATTATTTGAAAATTTTCTTTGTATATCGGGACTTGAATAGATTCAAATTTTAAGCATCTGATGAATGATTGAAAAGAAAATGAAATTCGGAGAATGTGTCTTTGCATTTTCTATACCAACAACAGCAACAACAACAAAAGCAGGGGAGAGGTGACTTAATTGGCTATGTGTCTGAAAATGTCGGCAGGATTATACATGTATATCTATATAATATGAAGAGTTTTATTGCAAAATTAGCTAAGAGACATTTTTAAACATTTCAAAGTAAGTCCATCAACAGATAGAGCAAAATTAAACCTTCCAGTAATACCTCACTTGTGATATTATAACAAGGAATATTCTAGAAGTTATGATTAAAGATATCATGTCTTTTCTTATTATTTTCTCTGTGTTTTAGCAGCTTTAATCACAAATATCTCAACTTAACGAGAATCGGGTGTTTTATTATAAATATATCATACATAAGTAACAAAACTGGAACAAAGTTCATGCTGTATTCACCAACGGTTTATTTCTGCACACAAATTTTCGAGCGTCTCGCCGCCCTTTCTCAAGTGTTAAAGGGAATTTAGCAAAAAACAAAAGAAACTCGTATCTAAACGTGGTTTAGGACCGATTTTGATTAAAGGTCAACTGCTCTGTTCGTCCACCCATGTCTATGTGATAACATCCTCCCGAGCAGCCATGTGATGTGAAAAACAAACCTTGGTGTAATGCAGCCTCCACGATACGTGATGGATGGGCCGTGTGGATGTTGCGAATCTTTAAAAGAACCCATTAATGCTAGTAATATTCTCTGTCGTTCTCTCTTGTGTTCAATACCACCTTCGCTTAGGCATTACTATGGAGACAGAACACCATATAGGTTGTTGTTGTTAAGGATATTTACTGTTAATGCAAATCAAGTTGCATTTCCAGCCCGCCTTTCCATTACCACGACAACACTGGCCTTGTTTGTAACTGTTTTGGCACGTATAACATTTATTCTCTGTTGTTAATATTAACATGGTGGCGCAGGGGTACTTACAGAGGAAGTTTCCCGTGACAGGGAAGGGAGAAACTATAAGTGAAACACTCAGTGAAATGTTTGACGAAAAATCGAGCAATTCATAAAGGTTATGCGGTCTTAACATTTTCAGTTTCATGTGTCATAATGTGTGAATAGGAACCATATACAACTATTCGTGATGTCATAATTCTAGAACGACATATTGATAGATAAACAGCGTGGCGCGACTTTCAAAACTAAGAAGCAAAGATGATTTAATGGATAATGAAATGAATCAAGTGCACTATTTTTTATGTCACTGCATAAATCAACTGTAGTTAGGTATACTGACCTCCTCCCCCCCCCCCCCCCCCCCCGTTATGGCAGAAATATACATTAACATGAAAAAACAGCATCCAAACTTAACAGGCCTTATAGACAACTCTGTGTATTGGGGGAACCACTTTTAATTCCTAATACGAAGTGACAGCGCCATCAAGAGACTATTCAAATCCAGGACAAATTGGGACAGTTATCCCACTAAGCCCGGTGGTATAAACGTCATTGAATATTTCATGCTGATGAATAATGATTTTGTTATGAAAACAATTGTGTGAAAAGGATAAACAAGCAGAAAATTCAATCAGACAGGATTGGGTTTTTATCATTTTGTGATATCGTGGTACAAATTGCGTCTTTTACACCATAGAATATAGGAATATCCTACGTAGGTGTTATAAAACTTGCCCACCTTCGGGGAAATTGGTCCTATAATGGGTTGCTAGTAAATTAAAACTGCTCGCTATTATACCACTAAAAAATTGGCGGCCCAATACCATTTGCTGGAATAATACCTTTATTACTTGCCCACATCTGTATATAAAGCAGCTTCGAAAAGGGGTAGTGTATTGGATAATACCGAATTCTTTCGCCATATAATTTCTCCCCCGCAGGGATTTCGCTGGATTTTGCCCACTTGTTGCTTTATCCTACCACATTCGTTCGGGTTTTAGCAGTGCTATAGTCATGACATCGCATGCACTAGAAAAGAGACAAGTCTTCTTCCCTTTCTCTATTTCATTGAATTTCGAACCCAACTATTAAAAGAAAATTCGAAATGAATGAAAATAAAAAATGAACGAAATGACAGGAAGTATAGAATATTATGCATCAACATTATATTTCAACAAGCAAAATGTTTGTACTGACGATAAACAGAACAAACGCTTAGAAAGGACTGCCAATAACCACTTTACGTCATTAGAAAGTTTGAATTCAATTCACGTATTTCCATCTCTCATGCAGACGTTCCGCCAGCTTAACGTGCGGGTCCTTCTCAGCGCCTTCCAAGAATCAAATTCGACGCTGCCGGGGACTGTGTCGTCACCTCCGTCGACGGAGTCGCTCCGGCGACAATTATTGCAGGATTACGGGCACACAGCGGACCGGACCGTCGATCTAGCTTTTGTCGTCTCGTGAGTATCAGCGAGTGCGATGCATGTAATATTCATGTTGTTGCCTAGCAAGGCGCTTGTGTCGTGAATAATAATCTCCTTCCTATGCGGAAAGCATGCTATAGACAGCATAATGTCATGGTGTACTTTATTATCGTGACTCATATGCCGTTTGCATTGAATGGTGGTGGCAATCTCAACCTTCGTACTACAAAGTACACATTTACAGAATTACTTGCATGTATTTCGTGTCCACTGTGTTCGTGACCCTCTGAATCAGATGCGATATTGAATGCATCAAAACTGAAAATAGAGTGAGATGGAATGAAGGGATCTCTGTGTATAATAAGAAAGGGGGTTGGGAAAAGATATCAGCGTTATCATTTTCACTTTTTTTTCTAAAGAAGGAACCACTGTGTACTGAAGTAAAGTAAAACGTCATTCTATCAAAGAAATGAATTAACATCTGATATCAATATTTGTATTGACATGGTTTGCTTTTGTTACTTGACAACAATGCCTCATCGCTAAAAACCAGATCTACCACAACAGTAGCTGGAAAGGGATTTGAACTATCTATTTACATAGAAAATGCGTTTTGAACATAACATTCTAAACACTGTTTCCCTAGCAATCGCGTGGAGAAATATTTCGTTGTGAACGCATATAGCCTGGGTATGATAGCTAAGCAAATTTATTTTCAATAAGAAATAATAATCGTTGGGTATATGCTGGAAATATCAAACAGGTACGTGATACCATATGAGTGAATAATGCATTTAGAAGAATAGTAGTTACGTTCAGACGGCGATCCTTAACCTCGGGGATAGCTACAAACCTCGATGATAAGTTTTATGGGACGCCAAGTGTTTCATGGTCGATTTCGTTACGAAATCAGTCATTTCGTCAGCGAAATGACTGATAACTCATGAGGATAAATTCAGGATGAGGATATTCGACCGTGCGACACTTGGCGCCCCATGGACTTATCCTCTTGGTTAACTACTGCAGTATCCTAGAGTTTAAGGATCACCTTCTGAACAGTCACTTGACATTCAGTTGCCATTCAGTAATTTCTACATAGGGTCATGTAATTCATGTAGAAAACGAATTTTCAAACTAATTGCATATGAGGTGCTGCATCAGTAACTAGTACGCAGCTTAAAGGGACCGTACAGTACTGGTTGAGGTGGGGATTCATGTTTTGAACATTCCTAAGTGAGATAATGAAAAGTCTCTTATGAAATATGAAAGAGCATGTAATTTTAAGAAGGATTCAACGTTTATTTGATGAAAATTGGTTTTCAAATGGCTGACATATCCAAAAAAGTGCTAATAATAAAAGGCAACACGCCACAACTTTATTAGGATCTCTTTGTTTCACCTTGTTTTTGGATATCTCAGCCATTTCAAACCGATTTTCATCGAATAAACTTTTGATACCCCTTAGGTCTGCATGCTCTTTGACATCTCATAAAGTAACGAGTGGTTTCTGAATATCTCGCAAAATGTTAAAAGCTAAATCCTCACCTCGACCAGAACTGTACACACCCTTTAAATGATGCTTTGTCTGTATAAATGAGTATTGTCCGTTTGCAACATACACGTTTGTGTGCGTCTATGTGCTGAAATTCTTTCCTGACCCAAAGGTTGAGGTATAGGCAATTATAGAGGGGGTTTGTTTCTTTTTCTCTACAGATTCACCGCTAAAACGCAACTTCACACAGAAACAAAACATCTGTCGATATGTGGCCGAGATGCTCCCGCTGGTGGCGCTATTCAGGTAAGAACTTAGAAACGGTATTAAAACCAAACAAAATTGCACGTCTACGGGATGGGCTACATAGTAATTGTAGATCCTTGACGATATTATAATATTTTGATCATCAAAGTAACATTAATGATGATACATAGGGATATCATTATTTGTGGTCATTATCATGACGTAATAGACTGCTTCACGGACGCATACTTCCATTTTGACTGATGTGAATGGTATTTCGCCTGTTTTTATGGAATAAAAATATATCGTCACATGTGCAAAAATGTATTCCTGAAATCGTCACACAAAAATGTATAATCATCACACAGACGTGACATTCTGACTTTTAATAACCTCGAGACTGGGAACTTTGTATATTATCACCTGTATAGTGGGATTACACATTAAAGAATTATGATACACGACCAATTATAACTTTCCAGTTTCCATTACAGTTGTCATCCTTTAAACAGGACTGTTACGTTCTCTTCAGGTCACATCCCCTCCTTAAAAAGAATTATTGTCATGTAGAAATGCAGTAACTAAAAAGTTATTTATACGTATCGTTAGAAGTCAATGTAGTGTATATTTTCATCATTTGGTTGGGCGCATTGAATTTCTCAATAAATACAAATTTAACACCTGCTTCGGTTTGCTCAAATTGTCTGTCAAGACTCATAACGCCTTCTGTAAGGTCATTATGAATTTTGATAGCCTAGCGTTTGTTTTCATGGTTTTGCACAGGATGCTAATTGCATCTGCTTTTCTTTTCTTTTCTTTTTTTTTTTTTGCACACATCCGGAAGATTTCAGACAATCAAAACATGATAGCATGACCCCGAAACATTAACGACTTCCGCTAATGAATGCAAACATGCAATTTCATTCAAGGCACCCTAGAAGGACTATCGTTTATACTACTTCACTCTATGACCTGTTACACAGTCATGTTATTGACCTTCATGACGTCAATTCCTGTATAGATGTAAAGGGTTACGTGACTATGAATGACAACAGGTGCGAAAGCCGTTTATGCTGGTAGGATAGTGGTGATGACTTTCTCTTTACGTAGAATTCTTTCTTTCTTTCTTTTTTACTTTGCAGGTTCCTAGTCATCTGAATTCCGAGGAGGTTGGTATAATCTTGTCGCGTGAAATTGGACGAAGCCTTGGATTCTTGGATGACACGGGTAAATTCTATGATAATGCTGCTTAAAAATATCAATTATAACATATATCTCCTTTCTCTCACCCCTCTCTCTCCCTTTCTCTCTTTCATTTTTCTTGTCGGTTGTACCCTGTGATTTTATGTTTTTTAGATTGAATTAATTTGTTCATCATTTTCTTTTCTCGAGATTTAATGAAAAAGCAACTAAGGGCGCCAGGCAAAGTAAAGTGGATTTACAATGAAATTAAGGATGATACTTTACATAATAAAGCATCATGTTTCGACATTCCTAAGCTTACAGAGTGAAACACACTAAGTAGGTATCTCATTTAACGTTTACGGAGGTCACGACTGCATATTCAAATTAACTGAGGCGATTACGTCATAATCTACCAATTCTCCCTTTGGTGTGTGAAGAAAAAAATATTGCACTTGTTAACTGTCATTAATTTAACAAGTACAACCATAAGCTTCCCCCTTAAAAAAAGGTAATTATCGTTAATCTATTACAATTCTGCCGTGTAACAAGAGAATAATTATGATATTGCGGCTCTAGATTCTTTTTTTACGTAATCTAAAAAAAAAATTGAAGTGTTTTAATGTATTGAATTTGCATGCATGTACTGTAATACTTTTACATGAAAGCACTGGCAGTTGATCACCCAGTGCATAACACTTTGCTTCATATACAAAATTTTAGTGAAACTGTCTTTTTTCCCACTATTCGACTGTATAACATCTTTTGCAGTCAACTTAATTTCAAATTGCAGCATTTCCGTTTCAAGTACAACCTATATAACCTTCGTATAACAATGCTGTGATGTCGTGCTGCATTTACGAGATGCTGGTGGTGATTGTCATTTTAGGGAAATTAAGGATCTCCAATTCCAGTTTTCATACGAATATAAGACTCTACTCTTCGTAATTATTTCTTCCTTAGATGTTTGCAGGTGTGAGCAGCCAGGTTGTCTCATGAATACGTCCGTACAGAGGTGGGTGCATGGGAGTGTCAGTCCATTACCATTGCAATCAAGTTATGTCGGAAACAACATTTTTTGTCGTGATGTGGTGATATATCTTTTTATTGAAGGGTTTTAAGTTTTCATTGATACTCTGTCAATAGAAATGTTCTAATCCAAAAATACTCTATTCTTAATTAATCTTTTCTGGACGTACTGTGCTTGTGGGATAGTGCGAATGACCTTTTTCACAAATATCTATAAGGTATCATCAAGAATATTAAATATATTTAAAAATCGCTGTTTCTCTGCGTTTCTTTGATAATGGGTCGGTTTCATTTTTCATGTAATTCAGTATGAATATTACAGATCAAAAACAGAAAAGACAGGGTCAGTAAATTCTTGCGTTTATTGCATTTGTGTTCAATTCCATCGTGAATATTTCTTCGGTAAACATATGAAATTGCGATTCACAATCATTACATATATCATCAAGCGAATAATTATAGCATTTTCCGGAAATGTGACTTTGCATATTCCTGTAACTTATAGTGAGATGAAAACGAATATGGTTTTGATCATGTTTTATGAAGTGAAGACATATTAATTGTCCTACAGGGAGACTGTTGGGCTATCTTCCTGTACACTGCATTCCTTTAGAGATGCCTACGAGAGCGGGAAATTATGGTGCCTGGAAAAGACTGTTGATAAGAATGAGGTAAGTCGACCTTATGCCACTCTGTCAAACAGTTTGTTCAATATTTCATTAACTTGAGCGGCAAAGCTTAGAAAAACCGCCACAAAGGAAAGCTATTATTGTATATACGTTGATTTGAATTAAGTGTTAAGATCGCAGTGTCCGTGCAATGTCAACATCAGTGCTAAGATTTTACGACAACTGAAGAAAACTTCAAGTTGTTTATTGAATTTATGTACACACTGCTGTGGTAAATTGGGATATAGATGCATAACGCCCTCTCGCTGAGGTTATTGAAAAGCTGTAGGCCTACAAGATTGCTGTACCAGCTTGATTTAAAGGGGACCTCCGGATGATTTTCAGACTTTTACATTTCAACAACTATAAATTAGTCAAACTGAGTACAGAGTTTCAGAATTCATAGTGATTGGGATAAGGAATGAGAATGTTTTCAAAATTTATAACAAATCGCAATGAACAAGGATAATGACATGACAGCCTCACCATAAGAATGCATGAGTTGGGGCTCAAGGAAGCAGAACAAAAGAAGAAGGCATGCATAGATTTTTCACAGGTGAACTTGTTGAGCAAGCGGTATTGTAATGGAATTACACTGCTACATTTCTGAAATATATGAGGCTCTGATGTCATCAACACTGTTCAGTGTAATTTGTTTAAGATTTTCAATTTATCGGTTTCTCTGCTCAAGGACCACAATAAATTCCACGAATCTACACATGGAACTGTTGATTTATGTACTACATGATGTGAAATTATGAAAATCGTCTGGAATGCCCCTTTAATGGTGTGTATTTCTGAATTTATGATAACGTCGACTAAATTAGCATAAGAGGAAATACGAATACGCTATCGAACGAACAGTTATGGAGCAAGACCACTATACATCGTGCAGACTTTTCTCTTATGAAAAAAAAGGAACTCAATTCAATCAAGATATAAAGTTATCATACATCACACATGTCATTTTTGGCTTTGTTTCTTGTAAGTCTAACTGTCTGGACAAAACACGTTCTTTATCTTATTGGAAAACAAATCAAAAGCTTAAAGGTTGTTTTATTTTCTTACTATGGAGATATACAGAGACCTACTCTTCGTTTCGTCTGCATTTGAAACATGCCACTGTAAGAGTAACGCTACACATTTTGTTTTATTTTCGAGAGCTGATACAATCACCCCTGTGTGGCAATGGAATAGTCGAAGCTGGAGAGGACTGCGATTGTACAGGATCTAATGTGAGTGTGTCATGAACTCTTTGGTCAATGTATCTTCCCATTCCATTGAATCTACCGTACATCTACTCATTAAGATAAAGATAACGAAATATAGCAACATGAAGCCAGTAGAGCTAAAAAGTACTGAATCGTCAGCAAGCGTTAATTGGCAAATGAAACAGTAGTTACCTCTTGAATATCAATGTCTTCTGTTTTTCAACAGTGTAAGGGAGATTTCTCTCTCCTCGTCTTCTTCTTCTTTTTCTTCTTCATTTTTCGAGCGGTAGACATACATTAGAAGAAAAGTAACAAAAATATGGAACAATTACAGCTGTCGTATAAAAAGTAATTTCCTTATTTTACGTACAAATTGTATTATGTAAATGATTACACCTTTTCATAATAAACTCCCCGAGTTTATTTCAGTGCACTTGCTTGCCAATGATATGAAATGAAACGAAAATGTATGTCATGAAGCAAAACGTAGCATTTTTAAAGCAAACATAAATAAGCCCAAAGTCTAACTAGTTATCTAACTTCTAAGGTATGGTCTTTACATTTCTTGTTCTGATGTATGAAGGTTTGTTCAGAGTGCTGTCGGAATTGCACACTAGTGGATGGCGCACAGTGTGCGGGAGGACCCTGTTGCAGCGAGGAATGCCGGGTAAGATTCAAGTCTTTATTTATACGGTTATACAGTTCGTTACTCCGAAGGTTTGTAATGCCGAAAATGGAATCAGGTTTGTTATTCCGAAGGTTCGTTTATCCGAAATTGAATTAAAGTCTGTTATTCTGAAGGTATCTTAATCTAAAAATATAAAAAAGGTTCGTTATTCCAAAGGTTCGTTAATCCGAAAACGAAATAAGGTTCTTTTTTCCGGAGGTTCGTTAGCGTGCATTCACTTTTTTTTTCTTTTCTTTTTTTTTTATTTGGGATTCCCAAACCTTCAGAATAAACTCTTTTTTTATTTTCGGATTAATGAACCTTAAGAATAATGCTACAAATTGAATGTTCGGATTAACAAACCCTTTTTCGTTTCGGATCAACGAACCTTCGGAAAAATGAACCTTATGTTATTTTCAGATTAACGAACAATGAGAATGACGAAACATCGCCCATCCATACAAATCCAGGTCATATTCCGCTGAATTGTTTAAGATAGTGTCAAACTTGCATAGATTTCCCGTGAGAACAAGAGCATCATCTTTATATCTCAAGTAATGGTACTTTTTCTTCGAAGGATTTAAAGAATTGTTCCTGTTAATACAGATTCTTAGAACTTTAATATCTTAAGTAGACGAACTGAACATTAATTTCTGTTGATTAACCCTTTGTATGCCTTGACTGCCACAGTGCACGGAAAACCTCATAGCGTTGCACACACTGTCTGAAGACCCTGGTGCAGAGAGGGTTAGGATAGTCTGTAAAGCATGGTGTTGACTTCACCATTCACCAACGTTAAATGTTGCTTTCTCAAGTGATATGCAAAGCATGATTTAGCTTGTTTGGTCATAGCTGCTTTTTTTCTCAGTATAATATTATCTTAAGCAATGAGAGGCGGTTCCAACTACGATTTCAGTCAAATAAAAGTATATTAATGTATATAGATGAACAACTTTAAAAAAAAAAAAGAACACAGTGCATGGTCTTGGCCAAATGAACGACACCATATTTATTACATCTAGAAAATCCTAAAAGCTATTAGTCTTTGTTCAGAGTTTGTATTTCTCTATTTTGATGTATCTTTTATGTTTATTTGTGTATTACTTTCTTTTCTAGCACGTTTGTTTTTATTTGACATTATCTATTTATCCATGTTAATGATAAGTTTGTAGACGCTGGTTCCCGCTGCCGCGACCAACGTAGCGCCTGTGACATTGCGGAATACTGCACAGGAACGACTGGACAGGTAAGTCTATGCTGAATATTGTGCTTTTGAGGTACACAATTTTGTATTCCATTATCATCGTGCGTTTGATATTGCAGTGATTATGCATCTAATCATCGATATCAATGCATGCCTGTTTTTATCCATGCCTTCATGAAATTGCACATTGTGTGTGTTGAGCAATGTTTGCATTTTAGGTACATAAAAAGAAGCTTTGCTAATGTAGACGATCTTTTCTGCTAGGTTTTGAAATAAATGCGACTGCACTTCAGTGAGCTCTGTAGAGCGTAAATAGTCTACCGCTGATTGTAAGCGTATTTCTACCATGTGTTATACTGTCCATCTAAAACAGAGGTTACAATATGATTCATTTTCATGCATATATACCACCATCTGTGTCAGCAGGTCAATAAGAATGGAAGGGTTTGACAAACTTCAACATTGTGTTATATCTTTAATAAAGCCATCAAGGGTGGGTTTTAAATGCAATACTAGTCTGTGGCATCTTTAGGGGTTTCCATGCGAATAAAGCGGCCGCTAATTGCTACCATTCGAATATGCTAAGATTATTTTTCATATGATATTAATTATAGGTACTGATCACATAAGTTGCTTGAATTTATATTCATTTCCACTCCCTTGTAAGTATTTGTAGATCCAATGTCTTACAAGTGTAATGAAACAAAGTAGAGTCAAGATTCCATTCTTTTACCCATCTTTTTATGATGCTTTTCATCACTTCTAGTGTCCTGACAATTTCGTTCGGTCAGATGGAACATTTTGCGAAGGAAATAAGGTCAGTATTTCGGTACTTGATTTTGAATCTCCTTTTCTTTTGCATTTTTCTTCCCGAAAAACATTTGTACTTGAATTAATGTAACCTTGAATTGACATACTAATTTGAAGTGAATCAATATATAGCGATATTGGTATTTGAGCTCACAATATCAAATTATCAGCACACGTTTTACTCCTATCCCATTCATCTTCTCATGGCTTATTTTTGATAGTCCTCAACACGTTTAGGAAATCGAATACTACGTGAAGTTATCCCAGTATAGCATTCAGGCATTGTACAAGTTCTTTTGATAAATTCATAACTACTTCAGAAGTAAAATCAAAATGTAGAAAAATATTAAAGCGTGTTAGTTTTATGAAAGTGCGCTATTTCCTGTTAGTTGCTGATGGCTTTTCTGCATCATGTATGTCTGATTTACAGGGAGTCTGCATGATTGGCGTGTGTCAAACCAGACTCCAGCAGTGCATGGATCTTTGGGGTCAAGGTAAATAAATAAATAAATAAATAAAACGGGACGTCAGTATACATTAGAATTTTATGAATGGAATAAACTGACATAAATTGACTTACGAGGGGTCATTTGTTTTCTTAGTTTGGGGTGGAAAATACGAGGGCAATTTACATGCACATCGCCATGTGATTGTGATATGTTGTGGCAGTCCATTATATTATTGAAATTTAATTCAATTCATATTTATGTTCACTTTCTTATGACAAAACTGAACACAATGAAGTTTGGTACATAACTGATAATGAATGATAAACAAATGATACAGTTGTAAACAGAGCAATATATCTATGCAAATAAAGATCATTCGTTTTAAAGTAAGCAAAATAATATACATCCTGAATGATAATATCTGTAGGTAGGATAAATGACGCTGAATATGACATGACAGAGTGTTCATTAAATGAATAGCTTATTTAGATCTCTCTAAAAGTGGGGGGAAACAACTGAAGGGCTAAAGAAGTATTTCATTGCAGAAAAGAATAGAGTTGCCAGCTGATTCCGTGTTTCATCGTCAGTCCCATAAAGTCATTATGTAACACATTGTTTCTGAGAAGACTTATACTTGGAAACATTGCATTGACGTTGTATGTTAATGTTTGTACAGGAAGCAAAGCTGGAGCGAGCACCTGCTCATTGAACACAACCTACCAGGGAGCTGATGTAACGGAAATCGGGTAAGAAATGAATATGAATGAATCAGTGTTAAGTTATAAAGTGTATCTCCGACCTGACAGCGATTTGACATACGGATGTGCCAGGGAGAAATTAATACTTTATACATATACCCATCTTCTAGTTCTTCTCGAATAGCACAATGTACCGAGTTGATACAATTTGCTGACTACAATCTGACAATTGCTGGTCACCTCAGGCAAACCACAAGGGGTCGGCATTGCTCTTCCATTTCTGGTCTATTTCATATCATATCTATTGTGAGGCAGACCATTTCACTGATTTTGCGCATCAGCAGTAAACTACTTTATAAAAAATGATTCAATATATATTATTTTAATCAAGTGTACCGAGACAGTTACATGCGGAGTGGATAAATTGATTTACAATCCCCTTTCTAGGTGCTGATACATGTATATCGCTTAGCAGACGATGTACAATGTATAGACAGTAATTTGGAAGGTTTTCTATACTTTTTACAAAATTACATCCTTACGTCAAAACTTCATTTCAATTGGTGTCAATGAAGCATGCTGACATGACGCCATTTTCTACTTACAAATTAGCTTATGTGAAAATTGAAAAATTGGCAGGAAAATATTTTATTCATTCATACCTTGCCAATGCGTTTCATTCTCATTTTCAAATGAATTCAGATCTCCAGAATGTTCCTTCCTCATGTGTGACGTCACTGAGGTAAATCTGTCGTCACCAAGAGTACAGCAAATCACAGCTCTGTCAACGTGGACATCGGGAGAGCCCACCTGCAGGTGATTAAGAATCCTGCGTATATGCTTCAAGGGATTCACCTGTAACCTGCCTGTCCAGAATAAATGAAGGGCGTAGAGTCAAAAGGCAGTACAGCGTATATTGACCTTTCTTTAAAGTTTCAAACATTTATATCAATTGTCATTCACATCCCCCATGTTTTATGCAAAAGTGTGCCGTAGTCTGTACAATATCAATATTCCCGCACCAGTGAGATTACTTGAAGACCTGATGATGTCAGCTGTCAGTTAGGCCCTAATCTGCTGGTTAATAATGATGCGATTGTTCAACAACAAAGAACAATACGATAAACTATATGATTTATAAGCATAACGTTAGCATATAGGAGGACAAATGAGAATAAGCACACTATAGACTGTTTGAGGAAACTCGATGATAAATGCACACATACATGTATTTCAACTAACAACTATGACAAAGTAAAGCATTTCACCAAAGTAGCATATAGCTACTGGACTTCGACAACCTGTGTACGAAGCAGGAAACTTCAACCAAAAGGACACATTTTTGTAAGGAGATGGTGAGCCATTCAAATTCAAAGTTACCCTCTTACTATAGGATTGATAGGAATGCAGAAAATAATTATAATAGCGTTTCTTTGTCACAGGGCCACAAGTCTGAGGCTCACAGATGGCTCTGATTTGGGTCACGTGACCGATGGAGTTTTGTGCGGGGAGAATGAGGTGTGTGTGAGCGGTACGTGTCGAGGGCCTGATCGGGAAAGCTGCGAGGTCGGACCGAAGGGACGGGAATGCTCGGACAACGGGGTGTGTACATGCCGGTGATCTGCCTGCCCTTTTCGTTTGCCTTTTTCTGATTTTATATGTTGTTTGCAATTAAACATGGCTTCAGTAGGCCTTTTTTCCAACTTTTACAAATCCGTTCTTTTAAAGATAATGTAAAAATAAAAATGTGATGTAGTCCATGTGTTTACCGCGTCTCCGTATGAAATGTGTAGATAAGTATTAATGGGGGAACAGGGAACGATATTTTCTCATGCAAAATTTTGCGAGGAGGGGTGGAGCTTTTACTCTCTGTTTTCCACTTTCTGAAACTCATGATCACACGCAGATTAAATTTTGTATGATCTTTCATATGCCAATATATCAAAGTATCTGCCCAAGAGCAATGTACGCACTGATGGTTTAGATTGCTGATTCTCGTCAGAATTTACACGAGCTCGAGGTACATAACATTTTTCCATATTCAGTTGTATAGCATGAACAAACTAATGGAGTTTGTTACACACTTGTATCTTTGCAACTTAAACAGTTTTCCGCAACTCAGTGCGGCCCAGAATCTTCCATAAACCCTGCAATAAGCCAGTTCGTAATTAGCTCATGTACACATTGGTACAAATGACCTTTCTTTTTTCTCAGTTGGTTAGGCACTTCACTCGTTTTCAAAGCAGCATAATGCATAAGCTTGCCCGACTTAACAATTTCAGGAATTCATGTTGAAACAAAGAATGAGCTTGCGTTTTGAGCAGGTGATCAGAATACTCCCTCAGTTGACAATTTAGCAGGTGGAACCTGCTTGATCTTTCTCTTTAATGGTAAATGACGTCATTTGAATCTATAACATCTATAGGTCTGCACCTCCTCTTCGAGATGTATATGCCACTGCGGATGGGCGGGCCCAGCCTGTTCCTCTCGGAACGAAACGCGGGCAGGCGCGGTGTGTCTACCAGAGCCCCCCTCAAACAGCAGCAAAGAGGGTGAAGCTGTTGGTGACAAGAACAACAACAACAACAACAACAGCAACAACGACAAAAACAAAAACAACAACAATGGTAAATAAAAAACACTGGTTTGGAACGATTACAAAGAATTCCCTGCTGACAATGTTACTTTGTATGGAAACACAAAAATCAGAGAAGTCAATCGGTGAAAATTTGCTGAGAAATCGGAAAGTTTTGGGAGTATTCAAAGACAAAATTTTGTAACATTGTGTGGTGTAGGTGTTAAGCAGATGTCCATTTGTTTTTCACACGAAATTTCACTAATTTTAAATTTTCTCAAATATTTGGTCAGAGACAGAACTTATCCGCTGAGGAGGACATGCAAAAAGTATTACTGTTTTTTTTACCATTTTTTAAACCATTTTTAACCATTTTTTAACCATTTTTTTAACTAAGATTTTTTTTAACCATTCTTGCCAATTGTCCTACC
Organism: Diadema setosum; assembly: GCF_964275005.1. NCBI lineage: Eukaryota > Metazoa > Echinodermata > Echinoidea > Diadematoida > Diadematidae > Diadema > Diadema setosum. The sequence goes on along the minus strand of NC_092704.1, from coordinate 24,194,615 downwards.
CTGTAAAATTTTACAATTATGATTTTTTTAATGTGTCCGATTTTATGACTGTATTTCGTTTTAGTCCGAACTAATTCTTATTCTTGTCCTTCCATTTTCTAGACACGAACATTTTTGTGAAAAAAAAACACAAATAAGAGGAAAGAAGCAAAAGAGAATATGCTCAGTGAAATTTGTCAGTCTCCATACATGTAACTATAATGAGCTGCACATCATAAACCCCCATTATCGTAACTAGGCCAGCATCAAAAGTCAGGTTACCATAGAGACGTACTAACTTGAAGAGTAATATTGAAAACACTAAAGTGAACTATAGAGCCAGTTTGAGCAATATTCATACCATACATTGGAGTCACGAGGAATGTATCAAATCAAAAGTGAGTTTTGTGCATTTAAGTGTTCCCGCGGTAAGAAAGAACGATTTCGATTCTACCATTTTATTTTCATCACACTCAGTAGTAGTTGGTCCGTCTCATTTGATTGTATCAGTTATATTAATGTTCTTGTATCAGTTACATTAATATTCTACTCTCCTACCATATTATCTCTTCTTCCACTTCTTCATCTCTCTGTCTTTTCTTTCCCGTTCTATTTTCTGCATGACAGCGACGTAGTGTTTGGATTTGTCTGGGTGTCTGTCTAGGGTTAGTTAGGTTTTTTAGTCGTAATTTGTGTAATTCATTTTTGTAAATTCAATTTTGCGTACAAAAGTAAAAGATCAATGATATCTTAAGTATATTTTGTTTCACTATGTTTGGGGGATGCACCCTACAAGCATTGCTTCTTCAGCATTCCTCCCCATCTCCTGCTTTCTCTAAACTTCAAAATATTTTATGCTTTTTTTCCCACCCTATCATTTGTTTATCCTTAAATATCATTTTTCATATTTTGTAATTGTTGACACATATATGTACTTATGTTTTATGTGAGAAAAAAAATTTATTTACAAATTCTGTTGGAGATGAAAAAAAAATAAATGAAAGAAAATGAATGAAATTAATGACTGTCACAAACTTTGATAAAACTTGAAATTTGTTGCTTTGAGCCTTCAAGAATTCTGTTTTATTTTGAGAAGTGACTCTTCCTCTATGGCACCTTTTTTTCTTTTGATTTTTATGTATTTATTATTATTATTGTTTATTTATCCTTTATTCGTTTTATTTTATTTTTAGATGATGAGGGAAATGAGGGTGAGAACACGGAGCAAGTACGCATCTTGACAAACGCCATCATCGGTGGATCTCTTGCCACTATCTTCATTGTCGCCATTATATTCGGGGCCACATCGATAGGTTTCAAGTGAGCGATGTTCAAACAAACCCAAACTCTGTGTAACTTTGATAAAATAAAGAAAGAAAATACCGTAAAAAAGTATATGCGTGTGTGGAAGGGAGTGGGTTTATAATGCATTTACTTATTAGGTGATCCGAGTATCCTCTCGGATCACCTATTGTATCTGTACGGATTCTTTCTTTCTTTCTTTCTTTATTTATTTCTGGACAAAAGTTGTGCAGAGGTTAGCTCAGAAAGTGCATTGCCTATCAAGTTCAAACTTATACCATGTATGTATCGTGTCCCAAAGACGACAGATCTAGTTTTCGCTCTTGTATCTGTATCTATGATACAATTACATGTCAAGACCAATTATTTCTCATCATGCAGCGATATCTCAATGACATTTGTATCCTTCAATCTGTAATGTTCGGTAACCATGCATACCCTCATCTTCTAAAATCGCCACGATTTTGTTCTTAATTAAATTATATTTCCATTTTTATGACATTTTCGGTTATCAGCGTACAAGTTGCACCTATATTTTACTGATGAGAACTCCTTCAATATGAGGAAGGTAATCATACCATACAGTTCATCAATTAAATATGTTTTTATCTACGATGTATCATAGTTATGTCTGTTGCTCATCAGGAAAACAAAATTCCCCGTCAATAGGAATAGATAAGTAAAAAGTCTGTACATAGAGTCAAAATTTGGTGTTTATGTGCAAATTAATAGCATCAGATTTCATTTCCTTCTTCCGCATGCGCAAAGGAGAGCGAAGAGACAGAATCAGGCCAGGTAAGCCAACGGAACAGATAAAACGTTAACCACATGCACATCTCATATCACATGATTTTGAAGGAAAAAAAATAGATTGCCTTCATCATTCACTTGTGTATATTGAGTACCGTAATTACTGCTAGTTATGTGAAGTCAACCGTATTATGATACATGAAACGGCGAATGAGTGAACATTGCCAAAAACATTAAGAGCCGTTTGAAAGTCTTTAAAAAAAACAACCCAGAAATTGTAAAACTAATACTTCACCTCTTGCGTAAGAACAACCTTGGAAGGAAATGCATTTATTTTTGTCCTTTCATAACATTCCTCCTTGCATGTGGTGAGCGGAAACTCTTTGAACATAAAAGTCAATGTCCAGTTTGAACGATTTGAACAATACAACCAGACTACGCCAATAATTAGTTGATAAACTTTCAAAGCCGACAGAAGTGAATAGATGAAAGTATTGTGTGTAGCTCTTTAAGATCATGAAGGTATATTACTTAACATGAAATAGTTGACTTTTACCTCATTTTTAAAACTTCTCTTTTTTTTTCAATGCAGGAGAAGACAGCAAGTTAAACTTTTCTCGTAAGTATAGTTTATGTATTGAATTCTTGTAATTTCTTTTTTCCGCAGGATCTTACTTTGTTGCATAATACTATCAATGGTAAATGTAATTATGAATCTTTACGGGGCATTTCATCCACATATGTTATGAAACAAAGGCCATAGACTCAGAGTGTGGGGAGTTTTGTCATCTGTATTTATAATTTCTATCATCATCATTATTATTGTTGTTGTTATTATTGTCATTGTTAACATTATCATCTCTATCATCGCAAGATATCTCTTGGAGATCAACATCACGTTAAAGTTCTATCCCAGAACATCAGACTTTTCAGAATATTCCGTCCCGAGCAATGTTGCTTTTTGGAGTGTTTGTACTCGGTCGGGCATTACTCTCATTACTATTATGATGACGATGATGATTATCGTTATTGTCAATACTATTATGATGATGATGATTATTATTATAATCATTATTGTTATTATTATAATCATTATTATCAATGGTATTTGTTCTTATAAGAACATCATTGTTATTGTTATTGTACTACTACCATGGTTTTATAAATAATCATTTCTGTTTGGTTACTCCAATGCAGCATGTTTCAACCAACCAAGGAGCAACAGAAGCGGCTAGCCAAGTTCGACAAGGGCCGACCGTACTACACGGCCGGCACTCTGGACGGGGACTCAAAGACATCAAACGCCGGCTCGTCGCACCAGCAACATCCATCCAAACCCCACCGGCCGCAACATCAGCACCAACACGCACACCAACACCCTTCTGCCAGCCCCCACCAACCCCACCACCATGGCCACCACCACAACCACCACCACCATCACCATCACCAGCAACCAGAGGGTGGCGAGTCATCAAATAAAAAACACGGACATAAAAAGAAGTAAGAGAGAAATTAGTTTGTCTAAAGACACTTCTAATGGCTTTTATTTATATTTCACAGAGTGTAATTATGCGTGCTTAATATGTTTAATATAAATAAACATGGAGAAAAAAAGAGAGAGACAGACTTACAGAAGAGAGAATCAGAAAGAGCGAGACTACCTTTTAATTCTATACTGTATGTGGCAAAAAGTTTATAAAATATATTTTTGAAGTCACAAAGTGGCTTTTTATTCTTGCGTTAGATCCTGTGCAAAATCATGGGCAGAAAAAGATTACATATTTGTAGATCATAAAACAGCGTTATGATACGAATATACTGGCATGCATGCATGCATACATCTATTTTTTTTTTGTTTCTTTTGTACAGAGAGAAGAATGCAGGATTACTAATTGACATGGACACAGCCAGACAAGAAGAGCATTACAAGGTTTTACAATATTAAAATATATTATATATATATATATATATATATATATATATATATATATATATATATGTTTATATATTATGTAATATATAATAATATATTTCAATACAAGGTATTGTTGAAATGCTACTGAATTAATTATAAAGCAAGATGTTTCAGAGTCGATATCAGGTATGTATGCAGTTATATCAATGCCAAATATTATGTACATTTAGTTCACTTGTAAAGGGAACTGTAGAACTTGCACGTTTGTGTGTGTGTGTGTGTGTGTGTGTGTGTGAGTGTGGGTGTGAGTGCCCGCGCATATCAAAGACATTATCAAAAGAAATAATTAATACACATTTCTTGCAGTACTCCGAGTTCTTATTCTTCAGTTCTTTTGCTATAATTATAGCTTGTTTATGACGCCACGCTATATATCAAACTTGGCATCTGTATTTTCCTTTACATGAATACGTTCACAATTTGAAAGCATAAACAAATTTTAAATATTCAGCGGTGTATCATAGACATAAAATTTTCTTCTTCTTTTTTTCAATCTCTCAAAAATTTCTACAGGGAAGAACGGAAACCATCATCTGAAGAGAGGCGGAGGTGTGCTTGAACTTCGAGGAAAGTTTTTCCCAGCCAGTGACTGAAAGTATGCACCATATTATCGCTGACCTTTCGCCGACCTTTGGTCAAGTTGCTGGGATGCACGAAAGAATTTCTTGAAGAACACGTCACGTGACATACAAGTCTGCATCCACGCTTTCTTCTGAGATGCGGTCTCCATGTGTCTGTTGCACAAAAAGCAAGTCCTTTGCACAAATGAACAGTCGATATGAGTGACTTTTTCTCTCTATATTATTGTAACTGACTTTGTTCAGCAGACAACTGCGATTCTCGACTGAATGGCGAGGTGACAAAACAAATGCAAAATGCGCCCTTTCTCCTCTTTTCCCCCGTTCATCTGCAAACAATTCCGATGATTATATGCACAAGGTTTTGGTGCAATGTATTAATCCAACTCAACTTTTCATAATTTGTTATAATGGCACTCCATAATTACTTGCCTTCTTTGCATCGAGAGATCAGTCAGAGCGCAGGTGTGGAAGGAAACAAGATTCCTGAAAGGAATATTTTGATTTCAATGGATTGCGTAAGAAACATTACGACATATGGGCTGTTTACGATAAATTACGGATGGATAGTTTTGCTTCTTGCCGTATCGTGCTTATGTTTGCGAGTATACTTTGTCTTTGCTTGGCTTCAGTAAAATGAGGCTATATTATTTCACTCAAATTCTAAAATAAATGAGAATTGTTTGCATTATTCTTATCACTTTGAACTGGTGAACTGTATAGCATCCAGATTGTTGTGCCTGAAGAAGATATATAATGATGGTGCATTACCTGAGAGCAACTTTGATGTATACAAATCAATGTGTAGAATTGGAACAACTGCTCTGTGACCGTTAGACCGTATAGAATTTGCTTTCTGTCTCATGACGTAATAATGATTCAACCAATCTGATAGCACGATGTTTATCTAGCTGCCAACGTAAACCTGTCGAGATGACATTTGCACAGCGCCTCACTGACACCGATTGCAAACACTCTCCCACCGACTAGCGATGTATATTCACAGACATTAGTATCAATACTATTTAGGAAAACTCAGTTTTGTTTTTAAGATGAACACTAGGCATGTCACAAATGCGATGAGTGCTTATCTCTATATAAACTTTTATCTCAGTGACTGAAATTGATGTGTCTTAAGTACGACTTTGACGAAGTGATCTTAAAGTTTCACACTAAAATTACTCTTAGATTTATATCTTTGTTCTACGGCAAATTTCAGGAAAACGGAGGCATTATCAATTTTGTTATCACCAGCCTACATTATGATCTAGATCTATAAAGTGCATACGAGTCATTCGAGGGGCATTGTTGTCCTTAAGCACCCACGTGATACAACACTATTGATATCAACGTTTGAGAGTGTATAATACAATCAGAGACAATAGCAAATCTCTATACATGCATATCTAAGACCGCGGGCAAGTGTCATTGTTAAAACGATCATTAATTTTGTCTGGTGTCAATAAACATCAATGACATGATTCCAGGTATATAATATAGTCAGTGAGTAAATCATACTTACACGATAGGCGAGGAAAGGATCGTTTGGACAAGTTTTGGTCACGTATAATAGTATTCCATATATCATATCAACGGATGGTAGTCTAGTTTTTAAAGATGTTATAAATCAGCCGATGGGTGCTCAGCATTTGACGCAATGCCTTGACTAATGTGTTCATAAATTACCTTCACAATTGGATGACAAAACGTATGACGCTAATATATGAATACTTATGATCTACTATATTATATATCATAATTATCATCACCTTAAGTCACGGACAGGACAAATGTATCACTTTCTTTATCATTATCATTGTCAGTGCTAATGGACGTGAATCGCATATTGCACTTTTTCTTTCAGAGTGTTTCTTATAAGATATTTTAACTTGCCTTATTTCTGATTTGATTTTTATATTATAAGATTATCGTGTCGAATATTGAATTATGTAACATGTGCTTTCAATATAAATATTCCAAATATATATTATATCAACTTGGCCTACATACAGATGAAAACATATATCCTCTAGTCCATACACACATGCATACACACACAGTACACACATACATAACATACAGCTACATAACAAGAATGAATATGTATATATGCATAGAAAGAGGGATGAAAAGAGAAATATAGTATTAGATATACTTATAGTTAGTGTAATAGATAGATACCTAGTATATATGGATAGATGTATTGTGATCACACACACAAAACAACAACACACACTTTGATACTTGCACACAAAAAACACGTTAATGGCCGAGGCCTTTTATACGCTTTTTATACCGAAATCAATGTTTGTGATTAGAATTTACTAATGTTAGTTATACAATACAAAGAAATCGTCTCGTTTACTTAGATTAAGAAAATTTAAACTATAATAACAAAAATTATGATGACGAGTAAATACTGTTAAATTATCGATTATTACCACACGTCTCGTAATGAATGTGTAGATGTCTTTTTTTTTTTTGAAATTCACATCTTAAATTCCTTTTCCCTGTTTTAAGTGTATCCATTGCAAAATATTACGATTGGTGTTGTTGCATGGAAAAAGGTTTCGGTATATGTATTTTCCTGGTCTGGCAACAAAGATTGTTGTCGAAGTAATGCTGGGAGAAATATAAGGGGTAATAAACATTTCTCTTCGCAGATGTCTTCACAACAATAATAGTCATCATGCGGACTGCCAGTAGAAAATCTATTTATTCTCTCTAAAGGAATAAAGAGCACATTTTAGCATATAAATTTCCATTGCTTGGCGGTTTCATCTATGAAATAACATCTACTTTTCAAAATAAAAATAATGAAATACTCCCCTCTTTTGTATCTTTCTTTTTCCAATCAAATCAGAAAACAAATAAACTTTTATGGGCATATAAAGATTGTCCATCAATTACGCGTAAAATCAAAAGCAATGGCTCTTCTAATTTTCTAGCTAAACGCACTTAAAAAAACTAAATAAACTTTATTTTCTAAAAGCTCACCCTATTGTATCCATTGATCAACTTGTGAAATAGTTCTGTGGTGGTCACTGGTCCAGTAATGTATGAAATCTGTCACCATGATCGTTCAGCAGTTTCAAACGACTGACTTGCATTTTTGTATGTTTGGTCTGTGCGCAGACCATGGTATCTTTTTGCTTTGACTATCAGATTTATACTACAAGAAACAGGTTATTTGTATATATTGCAATGTGTCTAATGCAGCAGTGAAAAAAAAAAATGTCCCAAGTGTCGATCGCCGTGTTGAGATATCAGCTGTATATACGTGATATATTACGTATTGGATGTGTGCGTGTGTTAATTCCAGTTGATGTTTCTTACACTTTGATTCTCTCACAAGTTAAAGGACAAGTTCACCTTAATATAGCTTGTCATACATGTGAATGGAGAATATGCAGCAATATTAGTAGGACACATCAGTTAAAGTTTGAGGAAGATCGAAGAACCTGTTCAAAAGTTATTATTATGATTTTTTTTTTTGTTTCAGTGCCGTTATCGCTGGATAAGAAGACTACTACATCTTCAAGTGATGTCACATGTGTAGAACGATATAAAGAAAATATAAAGAAATGTCAACATATTTCCACTTTTCTGACGTATGAAAAGAGCACCTGACTTGCCTCATTCAGAAGGCAGGAGGAATGATATTACCCTTAACATACCGCAGAAACAAGACGAGTGAATGTGTACATTTTTGAAAGAGTGAAATTTTGCTGAATTTCTTTATATTTTCCTATGTTGTTTTACACGTGTGACATCATAACCTGTAGTATAGTCTCCTCGTCCAGCAGTAACTAAGCAAAACTTTAGAAATTCATACATCTTTGAACAGATGGTCCGATTTTCCTCAAACTTTCACTAATGTGTTTTACTGATATTGCTGCATTCATTCAATTCACATTCTTATTAAAGTGAATTTGTCCTTATAAAGTGCGAGTTTAAGCTACCTTAATCTGGACATTCCTAAGTAAGAGATAATAATATCAGTCGACATCACACTTCAGAAAGATTATGACCTGTCATTTTCTGGTCTTTTGAGTGAATAGAGAACAGCCTACATCATAACTGATTTTGTGAAGTTACATTATTGTTATATCATAAGACAGTGCTTTTACGCAAGTTCCACAACCGTATATAAGTGACCGGCTTCGAAGTGACTTAATTTGATTTAAACCAAAAAGTAAGAACAACTTTGATCTAATGTTTCATAGCTTGTTCATAATATGTAGCTTTTTTCCCTTTAATGTCATTAATACACTAGGGTCATGGTCCCAGTGAACCAGGGGCCTGTTTCATAAAACTTGTTATCAGTGACAACTGCCACATATGACAAATTTTCTCTCGGCCAATCATATGCAAGGATTTCAGTAGCTTGTCACATCTATGACAACTTGTCACTGATGACAAGTTTTATGAAACAGGCCCCAGATTTCGATCAAAAGTTAAATCTGGTATGGAATGATATGACGGAAAATATAGAAATTGGAAGGTCATTGGATTTTGTGATATTAACACAGATATAAGTTTTATACAATCTCCGTTACTCACAGACCGTCCTATGTCATTTCTGATGCTCAGTGCAAGCATTGTTGTTACTCCCCTTAATTTTGTTAACGGGTGCCTGTGAACTTTCACATCTCTCATCAACTCGTGTATTGTGTTTAAGTCCCGTCGTGTAAAATCAAATCAGCAAAGTTAAGATATTTTATGACAACGTTTGCAAAATTTAATATAATGGACTGTTAGAATTATTACGTTTTTTAAGACGAAAACACAAAACAAAAATCCGTCGATTTTTACCAAAGAACACAAAGCATGTCTTATCGGCTATATACTTCGCCTTGACAGTATGATATTGAATTCAGTGGACTCCCGTTATGAGGAAGTCCTCAGGTCCGGCAATTTTCTTTCGTTATATCGAAATTTCGTTATAACCGAACAAATAAACAATAAAGAACAAAGAGCGGATAATTGTGCGGCCTGAATTTTTACTTCGTTGTAACCGGAATTTCGTTATAACCGTGTTCATTATAATGGGAATGCATTGTAGTAGTTGTGAAATGATAATATTATAAACTTTCATAATCTTCGCATCATGCTAACGAAACAATTTAATGTGTAAGATACACTATCACCTTCCATTAATGAAATTCAGGTGACATTTGCATATTATAATACTATGCTTATTACAACGCAAGTCAGTGATTTAACTTCAGTCTTGGTTTGAATTCTAATTTTGTAGGTATGTCCACACAGTTACGCTATTCCAATATCCATTGGAAAGTCTGTGCAAAATGTTCTACGTCAAAATAATGACAAGATGCTATATAATTACAATGACAATATATTATAGATATTTTCAATAATAAAAAAGATATAAATTGCGCGGAAGTGACATTATTCTAGGTAGTAAACTTTGATCATATCATTGTAGTTTAAATTTGAAATTTGGTAAGCAGGTGAATCACCATTTATAGGTAGCAACCCATATTGCTATTTTTAGTGTTCTATTTTGTAGTCTGTAACTGGCTTAACCACGTCATGGGCATATTCAGGTGTTTGCATTTCTGATTTTATGTGGAAAGTCACTTTACCTTGAAGATAATTATGAAAGAGATTACCTCCCAATGTCAAAATTCCGTCAATATCTTACGTCAAGCCGAACATTATTTTCTAACTAAACCAAGGAACTAATTTACGAAATTTACCTCGTTATAGTGCTACAAAACACCCAAAATACATTCTAGCATTTATATAGCAAAAAACAGCCTTACGAATTGTATTTTTTCTGTGTTTTTCATCTTGGAAAGTAAAAATTTGCTTCTGGATGAAGATGTGAAACAATGCTGGTGTCGTCGTCAATGTACATAAAAGTTTTATTGCTTTGTTCTGTCGTTCCGGTCGTCCAATCCATATCTATAGTTCTATTAAAGTTACAACTGGATACGAGCATTCAATGATGTGTCTCTGCGTATTTTCCAAATGAATATCAAATGAAAAATTGAAAAAAATAAATGAAATATTATGTTGGGAGGGACTGAGATATACTGGAGGCAAAAAGAGATGAAGATCTACATAGAGAGAGAGAGAGAGAGAGAGAGAGAGAGAGAGAGAGAAGGAGAGAATCGCCAAAACAGACACCGGTATGAACATCTTACAGGGCTTTATAATTGTGATGGATTAGTTTGAATAACTTGTCAAACGTGTTTGAAAGTTTATGAAATTGTTTAACATGGGAAATCTACTCTTTCTATGATCTTCAAACAACATTTTTTTTTTTCAATAATTGCTTATATCAGAGACATTGGCAGCATAATAGAACCATACAGGTCAGATATTTAAAACTTTAAAGATTTGTTAAATAACACATTTAAGCTGACAAAACATACACCGCATTAAGATATCCATGCAGGTGCACTCTTACTTCCAGTTAATTTAAAGGGATGGTTAGAGTTTTGGTTGAGATGGGGCTTCAGGTATCCAACTTTTGGTGAGATAGTAAGAAAGCTCTTATGAATATGAAAAAGCATAGAATTCTAAGAGGAATTCAAAGTTTATTTGATGACAATTGGTTTTGAAATGGCTCAGATATCCACATAAAAAAGAGAGAAAGAAACCCTAATAAAAGGTGAGACCCAACTTTTATTCAGACCACTTTGGTTTACTTTGTTTTTGGATATCTCAGCAACCTCAAGACCATTTTCAATAAACAAATTTTGAATTCATTTGTAGAATATTGTATTCTCTTTAATTTCTTATAAGTGGTTTTAAATTATCTCCCAAAAAGTTTAAAGTCAGAATCCGAAATCTCAACCAAAACTATACCATCACTTTAAGCTGACAGCGTACAGGAAACAAGCAAACAAACGGGTCAGTGAACCTGCCTTAAAGAGAGGATAGTATTGTTGAGGTGAGGATTCTGCATTTAACATTTTGGGAGATGTTTAAAAACCACTTTATGAAATGTTAAAGAGTAGGATTCTAATGGGAAATCAAAGCTTATTTGATGAAAATTAGTTTTGAAATGGTGGTATCCAAACACAAAGTAAAACAAAGCGATCCTAAGAAAATGTGGGTCCCAACTTTTATTAGGATAGCTTTGTTTTGGATATCTCAGCTATTTCAAAATCAACAATAATGAACTTTGAATTTCTCTCAGAATGGTATATTATATTTTTCTATATTTCATAAGAGGTTTCTCATTGTCCCAATAACATCATCATTAAAAATCGTTATAAACCTCAAGCCCCGACTCAACTGAAACTGTGCCATCGCTTAAGAGAATGACAAAAGTGAGAAAGTTGTGGGATTTTAATTTAACGAGCTTTCACAAAGCAGTATCGGTGAATTACATATACAAATTAGATAAGATGATGTCATCGCCTCCAATCTATATGTCTCCCCTTCACTTATACACACTTTGCATTCGATTTCTCTTCATTTTGATTAAGAAACAAAAAACTTATTTACTTTAGATTTAACTATGACCTTGTACGGTGCATTGTTAGATTTCATAACTAGTTATCAACATGCATATTGAGTATTATTATGTATATATATCATTTTGCCTACCTGCTTTAAACTATTATTACTGCTTTAGATTAAAAAAAGATATCAAAAATGAGAAATTACTTTTGCTTCATCACTGTCTTATAAGTTTATTTATTTCACAGAAGCTTCGAAATGTCTTCCTCTTTTTTTTTTCTTATTGCTCTTAATAACAAAGTCAATATGAACGTGAAGAAGAGAAAAATGATGAGAGATTTTCTTTTGTGGGTGATGGACTTTAATGACTTACGGTCAATAGTCTACGCAACAGCACCTCGTCTATCCCTCACTCTGTCATTCTCTCTCTCTCACCTCCCTCCCTCTCTCTCTCTCTCTCTCTCTCTCTCTCTCTCTTGTCTTCTTTCCTTGTCTTTTTTTTTTTTTTGGACTCCCGACTCCCAATCGGAGGACCAGAGTTCGATTCCCGCCCAATGCTAATACGTACTTGGACAAGATGTTTTTATCCACCATGTCCCTCCCGACCCAGGTGTATAAGTGGATACCTGGTTATTCTATGATGATTATGATGATGACAATGATAAAAGTAATAAAAATAAGAATAATAATGATAATAATAATAATAATAATAATGATAATAATAATAATAATAATAATAATAACAATGATAATAATAATTGATTATGCAACCTTATTCTCTGTTACCTAAGAAAGTGAAATGTCTATTTTTTTTTCGAAAAATGAAATAAAATTTGAATTGAAATTGAATTGAAAATAGTAATAATAATAATAGTAATAGTGATAATAACAAGAAGAAGAAAAAGAAGAAGAACAATGATAATAATAATAATGGCAGGGCCCTCTGGTAGAGCAGAAGCAACAATGAAGAGGCTATACCCTGGATAAATAATTATTATCTCTTGTCCAAAGTTCAATCTATACAAGGTTTCGCTGCATCCTTTCCATTCAGTAGTTTCGATACAACAATCGGACCACGTGATTTCGATACAACAATCGGACCACGTGATTTCGATACAGCAATCGGACCACGTGATACTCCTATACTGCTCTTCAAAAATTTTCTCCCCGATCTAATATTGTTTCCTTATACAGTGTACTTAGATATTGACTATCAGTATCTATATAACGGCACAATAGAATGAGTCTGAATAGCATCTACCTGAATTTAAGTGGGTCTCAAGTGGTGATGCTCAATATAAAAACTGATATTTTTTTTTGTTCTTGTCAATCTTTTGTCTTTCTTTTTTCAAATAAACAATATTCAAATTAATTCATGACAAGATAACACAAATTTCATTATAACAACATTCATACAAACATAGGCCTACACACATACACGTATACATCCATATATGATATATATATATATATATATATATATATATATATATATATATATATATATATATATATATACATATATATATATATATATATATATATATATATATATATATATATATATATATATTCACAACAGTCATGACAGTAGGTCAATATAAACTCCGTTGGAGACGTAAATTCGACGAATTTTCGCCCATAGGGCTTTAAAAAAAAAAAAAAGCCCTATGGGCGAAAATTCGTCGAATTTACGTCTCCAACGGAGTTTATATTGACCTACTGTTGTGAATCTATACTTTCTTAGGACTCCGAACAGAAACTATTTATTTCTGTATATATACATTCATATGATATGAAAATAGAACAGAACTCGAGAAATGTATTATGCTGTCAATCAACAGCTTTTGAAGAACACACAATTAAACCTGTTGGTATTGAAAGCATGATACATTTCTCGAGTCCTGTCCTATTTGTGATATTATTGTACCAACACGTGGACTTCCAATCACTTATGCCTATGATATAATATAGATACATTGTGTATTCACATATAAATTAATTGCCTATTTCATGCATAGGGTTTGGTTAGGAAACTTAACTATATATAGTCAATTTTATGGGATTCATCAATCAATATATAGGGGTTTCCTCCACTGAATTACAGACGCTTTGTTCTTATCTATCTATCATTATAATATACAAATAGATAGATAGATAGATTATAGATAGATAGATAGATAGATAGATAGATAGGTAGACAGCCTGAGATAGATAGTTATAGATAGATAGTTAGATAGATAGATAAATAAATAGATAAATAGATAGAGGGAGGCAGAAAGAGCAAGGGGGGAGGAAGAGAGAGAAATAAAAAGATACATCACATGCAGCAACTGGGATATGACAACAATAATGAATTTTGACACTCTAGTGCTATGTTGTATGATGTGGTTCGACATGTGCATTCTTGCATCAGGCCAACCTTATTGATACGGAATACTTTCAAGCATTGTAAATGAGTGAATACATAAAAATGGAGAAATGAATGTATATGAATATCATAATTAATGGATGAAAGATACATAAATAAAGAAATGTAGTGTCTGTGCATCAATAATATAGGCCTATGCACATTATTGTGTGTGCGTTTCATTTATGATACCTGTTAAATCATCAGTCTATTCAATCACGCATTATTTTACTCTTTCGTTATCTTATACATACTCCGTTCGCTTACACGTTATCATTCTTTAATGTATATGGACTGTTTTGAAGGGTTATGGTCAACATTGAAAATAGGCAGTCATTGATGCCCAAACCATGTTTACTTCCATCGATCGCATACATAAACACTCATCATCTCATCTCCTCACGTCCAGCCTCGAAATTGTAATGTACAATGGCCTTTAAAGGTTTTTTTTTTTGTTTTTTTTTTTGTTTTTAAAGAAATCTTGCTACACGTTATTTCTCTCCCAAATCAGTACCTATGGACCTGTAAAATGCCACGGACCAGCTACCTAGGAGTAAGTTACTGATGGAAAATTAGCTTTCATACCATGGGGAGTATAGTCTGGGGAAACAAAGAATGATGAAAGAAAATATTAAAAATTTGAATTATATTCATTCCAGCTGAAAGTATGGTACACTTAAAACAACAACAACAACAACTGCTACTACTACTACTATTACTATACCACTACTACAACAACCTCCTCCTCCCCTACTACTACTATACTACTACCACTTCTTCTACTACTACTACAGCTATGGTGGTTTAGATCGAACAAACTGAAAATTGGAGACTGAGAAAACGACTTTCAGCCCATTTGAATCGAAAGATACTTTTGGTTAGAATGGGATTCAGATATTTAAAGGCCACTTCTGTGAAATATTAAATAGTATAGAATTCTGTGAGGTATTAAAAGTTTTTTTTTTTTTTTTTTAAATCGATTCTGAAATGGTTGGGATATTCAGAAAAACAAAATGGTGCCAATAAAAGGTGGGACCTCAGAGGACCACTTTTTCGTTTTACTTTGTTTTTGGATATTTCAGCCATTTCAAAACCGATTTTCATCAAATAAACTTTTAATTTCTCTTAGAAATGTACGTTCTTCAATATTTCATGGAAGTAGTTTCTAATTATCTCGCAAAAGTTAAAACGAGAGTCCTGAACCAAACCAAAACTAGGGCCGATCATCCCTTAACTAATCCATGATGGATGGATTGGGCGAATAAACTCGTGGCCGACTTTGTTTGGTTGTTGTCGCCACAGCAGGAGTGGGCCGAGTTTTGTGGGTGGGCGGGCGCGGCGTCGTTGTAGAATACGAACGGCTTGTAGCAGAACATGACACATTCAGAATATCAGTGACTTCATCTCGTAAGCTGATGTGAGTACACGAAATGTTGTTTTGTATAAGGCTGTAGCGCATTAGTCTTCGTAAAAATCACCTGCTTGGCATGATGACGAGCGTTTCAGACTAATCTGTTTTCCTGTAATTTATCACTTTGTCGAATTCGAGCTCCATTTTTCACGATGCCGAAACCAGTAAAACGCTCCGGGAAAGGGCCAAAGCGGGAGCACGCACCACGAACCGAGCAGGACCGGGCGTCCAGCGGCTCCGGCCGGGCTAAGGGGCGGGGTGCCGTGGCGGAGAATAAGTGCGTGAGAATTGCTGCGGTGATGTTTCTACCAGTTTTGTTTGGTGTGTTCGGGCTCATTATGTTTCCACCGTCACTGAACTCTGGAGAGAGTAATGTCACAAATGCAAGTGGTTCCAGAGGTAACAACAGGACTATAGTGGAGCAAGTTGTACCAAATTCAGGGCAAAGCGGACCGAGCCCTGCGGAGAGTGCATCGATTGGTGGAGAGGGCGAGAGGAAGGCTCGCTCAGTTAAGTCCAAGTCTGACTCGGCAGGACAGTCACAGAATAAACAGACAAATAAGAGTCAAAAGCAAAAAAAGAAAGAGAAAGGTTCTTCAAAAACAGCTGACGATCAAACATCTTTGCAGAAAGAAAAACTTGACAAAGTTACCACAGATTTTCAGCCATCATATCTGGAACACCTTGACATTCACCAAGTGGTTGTGGAAGGAAGAACAATAGTGCCAACAGAGTTAACCAAAGATAAACCAAACTCACCTGTGAAGTAAGTATTGCATAACTGCATGCCACAATGACTGCATATTTTCTCTAGATGTCATAGTGATGGAGCAAACTCTGAAACACAGTCTATCAGATTGACTTTGGTTCATTAAATGTTCTCAAAATCCACAATGACTTCACTAAGTTCTGAATTTGTTTTCCATGTATTCCTTCCAGAATTGACCCAGGATGAAAACTGAATTGCCAAATTTCTATCATTCAGTAATACATCAATGTTTATCATAGAAAGAACCACGTTAGAAATTGGAGAAGAAGGATAATATTCTAAGAGAGCCTTCTTTTCCAGACCAGAGTATATTTCAGATGGATGAGCAGACCAAGTACTTTTCTCAGCCTAAGGAATGCAATGTTCAACTCCCTGGGCATTTACCATTACAGGGACATTGGCAGAGCTCTCAGTTATGATTCTTTTTTCCAATGCCATGCATCCTACCATCATTCAATAATGCCATATATAAGAAAGAGTGGAGTTTGTGACCTCCTACTTAAAAAAAAGAAGAAGTCCCAATTAGGTAATCAAACTTGATATCATTGATAATAACTGAAATGTAACTACATCGAAAAGAAAAAGTATAAGACAAAAGGACATCATTAAGATTGGAATTTCCTCAATACAAGTAAGATATTGGCATACCCAGCTTTCAAGTGATTTTGTTTCTTTTTTTCTGCACTACAAGTAAAATATTTGCATACCCAGCTTTCAAGTGATTTTGTTTCTTTTTTCTGCATAAATCATCAATGTAATGGATTTCCAGGGTTTACCAGTACGAGGGATTCTTATCAGACAGAGAGTGCGCTGGTTTGATGAAGGTCCACCAGCAGCACGTGAGCGACCTGAGCGCTGTGGATCCCCTCATCTGCTTTGACGGCATCGACACCCTGAGGAAACATCTGAAAGATGCCAACAGAGACATCTCGGTCTCGCTCAAGGATTTCACAGAGGGTATGACACTTTTTCAACTTTATAGAAGATTGATACCCAAATCATATGGATTCAGTAAATGAAGCAGTATTAATAGAACACATCAGTAGTGTTTCAGCTTTTTTCCTTTCTCTCTGTTTTGCTCTCGTGTTTTCTTTCAGAACCTTTTCCCCATTGCTATCACTGTATCATTTCTTACCCGTGTTTTTAATGATTTAAGTGTGACTTGAAAAAGATTTCTAATGATAGCAAATTCTTCTGTGGATACTTTACATAATCTCTCAATTTAATATTTCAACAAAATTGTATTATATATCCTGCTTCATGAAATATCATGCTTGTAATTGTGTGGTGTGTAGAGCAGTTAAGAAGTCCCTTGCCAAATGTATCAAATTTTTGTTTTCCAAATATCCAAGATGTGATTTCAGTGATAAAAGAGATTGAATAATGATGCTTCATTGTAAAGAGTTATTAAAGTGTACACATTTACTGCAAAATGCTAATAGTAGCCTCAACTTAATCCAACCTACCTGTAGGTATATTTAGTATGTTCAACATGCAGATGAGATAGAAGGTTGCACATAGAGAATATACATCAGGATGTGCATGAAAAATATGCAAATTTCCTTTTGAGGGATCTGTAAGTATAGTGATCTATGTGACTCCAAGCTCTATATAATGTACATTTATGATTAACTGATGCGTAAGCTCTGCAGGCAAGTTTAGAAACGAACAAAAGACTTATACCCCACACTATTTGGTCTATGTCTGCATGCTACAAGAATCATGCTTAGCTGTCAAAACCCACTGTTCAAAGACTGATTCTTCATCCATGCTCCTTCCAGGAACCACCTGCCTCAACTCCAGTTTCTCCTCACAACTCAAGTCTTTCCTGACGTGGTCCTACAGCACTGCTTTCTATCCCGGGGAGAGCAAGTTCTCCACCATTTTTGAAGAGCGGGTCTTTCAAGCAACCGGTCTCAGTCCCACCAATGGGGGAAAATTCCAGATCACTTCCTACCCACAGGGGATAGGTAAATGTTGAACACAAACACGTTTAAATGTCGTGCATTTTTTCATGTGAATGTGCTTGTTTTGAGCACTTGCTTCACAGGACTATAACATTAATTTGAGTAGGTAGAATACTATCTTCATGGCATAGGATAATGTTTTTAGTCATCAATACAGCTGTATGGTATGTTCATCAAAGGTCAACACCAAAGATTTGCTACTTCATGAAGCTTGTAGATATGGCATCATAAATTACATTTCAGTGGACCAAAAGGAGTCTAATGCTAATTGAAGTCAGTAGAAATAACACCCATATGGTTCTCAAGTATTTAATTGAGCTGTGCTTATGTTCTCAATGCCTGAGCAAACAACTCAGACCTTTTCTGCTGTTCATTCACCTGAAACCAAGTAATTGTAACCATTACCCACTCACTTCCTCACAACAATCAAGACTGTTTGGAGTCTTCATTTTGATACATGCTTAATACTCACTAGTGTTAGCAGCTCTCATCATTTTAACTCACTTTAGAGCATGCTTCCTATTCTGTAGTAACTCAGCAGTAGTGATAATGTCTTGATAGGCATATGAAAAGATCAGCAAACTTATACAAGCCATTTGGATTTAAGGTGTTTATGGTAGTTACAAAAGTATATAATGTCATTAGCTTCAGTCTTCATTGGCACAGACTAGACGAGGATATTACAGGGAATCACAATTGATAATCATATATATATATATATATATTTTTTTTTTGTGGGGGGGGGGGGTCACCCTGCTGTGTTATTTCATTTCCCACTTCAAGTTTAAACACTGCTGTGAGGTTTTAAGCAGTAAGAAACAACCATGCATTCCTTTCACAATTTGGACTCGGCAAAGAAACCCAAGGTAAAATATAGTGGGAATATGTGTGACTGTGCATCACAAAACCAACAAAAAGTTGCACCCCTTGATTTTTTACGAGAGGACTCAAAAAAGGTGAAGCAGGTCGACCAAGTCAATTTTGAGTTTTCCATATTTTGTGAAAGAGCTATTCTTCTCCCTTATTGCTGAGTTTTGGATCATAATGAATGGGGAAAGTGGGCTTTCAGCTGTTTTTCTACAACCACTTTTTTTTTGTAGAGTAGTGTGATAAGTATGTCTTAGAGGCCCCTTTTTATTTTTTTGAAAAATCCTTTGCACACTCTCCACTTTGAACTCAGATAACTTTTGAAAGCATAATGCTACTGCTTTTAAAGTTGGCAGTAATCATGGAGAGAATGTGTTGATAGAGCATGCTAAATTTCAGCTTAATCAGATAATCCCATCATTGTTGTTGCTATGATGGCTTACATCCTGTTTTTTGTCCCATTCATCGCACAGGTAGCGCCGGTTACTAAAAATTATCAAAAGTGCTTGAATACACCCTGTACTTCACAGCCTCTTTTCTCGATTCACACTTTTCCAGAGTGTGTGCTTTCTTTTCAACACTTAGATAGGTTAGGAGAATCCATTTGAATCGAGCTATACATTATTTGAAACTTAGAGTCTGCTCTTTCAGAATCTGCCCTCAACTAAAAATCCATGTCTGGCGACTTTCTGTTGGTTTTGTGGTGCAGGGTCACATATTTCACTGCAGTTGTGTACACTCTTACCGTCTGTCAATGTCTTAGTGGGTGAGTTTGTTATATCGGTAATCATGTAGGCATGGTATTGATCAGGCTTGGTTAGTGATTACTTTTCAAATGTATTGACAATCATGTTTCCATATTCTGTTGCATCACAGCTGATGTGAGTGAAGACAAAATCAATGAACTGTAGGGCAGCTTGATTACTCTTCATCTCATACTTGTACACTATTTCAATGTATTGACTCAGTTGACTTCCATACTGCAATATCAGATTTCTTGATAAAGAATTCTGTCATTTGAAACCAATTCTGTAGTTTTAAAAGAGGGGAAAATCAAAGTACTTGGTTAATGCAACAATATTATCAATATTTCACTTTAGTACTAGAAGTACAGAGTATGTAAGGAGATGTTATATTGATTGGTCAATAGACCTGGACTGCAGAATTTTGAAAGTTTATAATGGGGTTGTGCAGAGTCAGCACTTGTATGAATGCATAAATTACCTTGTTTTAGTGGATTGCCTTTGATGCATGAGAGAATTCACCCCACTCTGAACAAATTGATACTGGAATTTTTCTCACTAGTTAATCTGAACCAAAAATTGGGGCCTCTTGACAGCGATTTTTCCCAAAAAAAAATTAAGATAGCAACTCGTAAATATAAAAAGATATATATGCCATACATATTTCTATAAGGACTGACTGAGGCAGTGAAAGATATTTTGTATGTTTGTTTGATTGTCTGCTCAGGATACAAGACACACACAGACTGTATCCTTGACAACGCAGACAAGAGAGACAGATTTGCCACCATCTTGGTCTACCTCCAGGATGTCAAGGAGGGCGGGGAGACCCAATTCCCAGGTTGGTGTCTGGTGTTAGGCATCTGGTGTCAGGTGTCACTCATGTATAAAGGTATCTGGTGTGTGATGTGTAGTGACATAGGCATCTGGTGTTTGGTGTGAGCATTTGCACTCTCTTCTCAAGCATATTATGCCCCTGGTGGAGTCAGTGAAGTGATGTTGCAGATTGCTCATTATGCATGGCTGCCACAGCCTTTGTGGTAATTCTCTGTGATCTCCGTATGCATATGTGTTAGCATTGATGAATGCATGAGCACAACAGTCACATAGCATATATACATGCAACTCATATCATGTACATATAAATCTGATGAAGACTTAATTGATTTACATTAAAAACAATCTAGCATCAACCTTTAAGTTCAATAATTCTGGCTGAATACGGCATACTTGTTCAAGATGCTCAATATTCAAACTTGTCATGCATATGTGATGTCATGCTGTCATGAGGTATCTTCAGTAGGTGTCTTCCATTCAAGATTAATGAATGGTTGGAAACAGCTGAGAGCTATCAAAGATGAGATTCTTATCTATGCATGTTCATCAAATTAGAAAATTCTGTTCCATGAAAAGTCCAGCAACAGATAGGCATCACCATTCAGTTGTATTGCTTCTATTCCATCACAATAATTTTCATTTATTGCATTGCTTTACTTGAGTAGGTTTGTGCAATATACACATCGTTAGCAACCCACTGTACATAAGAAAGTTTGTCGCATTATGATAAAGTTGACAGACACATGAATGTTAATCAGCTGTCTGATTTATGGGTGTTATATCTTTTTTATCCCATCGTGTTTAGAGTTGGGCGTGAGTGTGAAGCCGAAGAGAGGACGAGCTGTTGTGTGGAACAACATGGATGCCACAGGATACTGCGAGCCTCAGTCAGTGCATAAGGCAGCGGCCGTCATCAATGGACATAAATTCATCCTTCAGAGATGGTAAATGAATAACAACAAATGTAGTGTCAACCTTATGCAAGTCCACATGCATGGGACCCCTGAGAAAATCTGATGACTTATATCAAAAATGTCTGCATACATGGAAGTCAACAAAAGAAAATAAAATAAACACTAGGGACCCTTTCATTGCGTCAAGTGATGCAAGGTTAAATGTATAGTTATGCTATTTCTGTTCCCAAATGAGCACATTAATTTTAAATGTACTTGACTTTCATACATGGTGAATAGTTCTGTTGTCACTTTAAATTTATCTTCCGTTGTGTCATCGAACCTCATTACCAACTGTGAAATAACATAAGATTTAATAACAATTTTATTTTTGGAGTCTCCAAAAGAGACTACATTGAGAGACCCACTCTGCACACGTGCATTCATATCTGTTTTTTCGTTGTTTTTGTTTGTTTGTTTGGGTTTTTTTATGCCTCCGGCACGAAGTGGTGCCGGAGGCATTATGTTTTCGGGTTGTCCGTCCGTCCGTCCGTCCGTCCGTCCTTCCGTCCGTCCGTCCTTCCGTCCGTCCGTCCATCCGTCCTTCCGTCCGTCCGTAATGAATTTTGTGGACAAGGTAACTATCAAAACCTGTTGAGGTATCCTAATGAAACTTGGCATGTATGTGTATTAGGGGGTGAAGTTGTGCCTATCAACTTTTGGGTGCACATGCTCAAGGTCAAAGGTCAAAAGGTCAAGGTCAAATACATAAAATTTCACTATTTCCACCATATCTATTGAATGCCTGAAGATATTTTCTTGAAACTTAGTGTATACATGTATTACCCAATTAAGATTCTCTGGTGATAGTTTGCGTCATGAGGTCAAAGGTCAAAGGTCAAAAGGTCAGGGTCAAATACATGAAATTTCACTATTTTCGCCATATCTATTGAATGCCTGAAGATATTTTCTTGAAACTTAGTGTATGCATGTATTACCCAATTAAGATTCTCTGGTGAAAGTTTGGGTCATGCGGTCAAAGGTCAAAAGGTCAAGTAAAAATATCAAAACTTCTTTTTTTTCTCTGTGCCTTGGAAAATTGTTCAAGGTATCTTCATGGAACATAGTATATACATGTACTGACTGGAAGTGATTATCTAGAGAATGTAGGGTTCATGGGGTCAAAGGTCAGGGGTCAAAGGTCAAGTGCAACGCTTCAAAATTTTACTATTTCCCTCATGTTTATGCAATGCCAGCAGGGTTATTATTTTTTTACACTTGGTGTATGCATGTGTAACCTAATAGAAATTCTCTGGAAAGTATTTTTTTTTTCTTCTTTTTTTGCCTCAAAGGTCAAAAGGTCAAAGATCAAGTGAAAGTGCTGACCTAACTTTTTCCTCCATATCTCGAAGTGGCTCAAGTTATCTTGAAACTTAGTACATATTATGCATGTTCTACCTGAAAGTGATTATCTTATGAATTTTAGGGTCAAGGGCCAGATGAAAATGGTAACAATTTACTATTCAATTCAGAAATTGCACTTTTTCTCCACACCTGTACCTTGACAATTACTCAATGCCTAAATGTAGGAATGGGTCAAAGTCAAGTTAAAGTCCTTAAATCCCTAGATACATGCTCTCCTATTCATCCAATTAAACCTAGGTCAAGGAAGGTGAACATTCAACACATTTGTGACAAACTTGTCATTTCAATATTTTGCCAATTTTGTGAAAATGTAATCACACATTGTCCACATGTACTATCTAGACCTATTGGGAAAATCATGCATTATGGCGGAGGCATACCAGTCGCCAAAGCGACATTTCTAATTTCTGGTTTGATTGATGCTGGCTTGTGTGTTAATTTTGTTTGTTTCTTTGGTTTGCTTCTCAATGTGCAAGTGATATAAATGAGAATTTGTCCAGCTCAGAAGAAAAAGAAAAGGGGAAAAGAAGGAACAGTCAGATCAAGCATTTGATACTGGAATCACACTGTTATTTGGGTTTTCAAGAAAAGCTTTACCTAGTACTTATGCCCTTTTGCATGTGCTTGTGTCTTTGCCCCTTTGAATCCTCATGTTTTATCCCAGATTTTTTGTTTCTTCATGTTTATTACAGTTTGAAATTTCAGCAATTAATACTATTTATCAACCTCTATTGAAAGCAAAGTTACAGTTGAAATTACATCCTTCCTGCATTTTCTTCTTTCTTTTTTTTAAATTCCTGATGAATTCTTAGGTATTACCATGAGAGTTTTTTCCAGCTTGGAAAGAGGCCTCCCCAGGCAGACATTCCGGCCAGAGAACCGGGGCAGGCCAAGGTCAACTGCGATGAGTACGAGCACGGCAGCTGCAGGTGGTATGATGAATGGAACTACGACCACATCATCGACTATCAGCTGAAGAAGAGCAGTCTCCACTGAGAGTGGGAGGAGGAGTGGGATGAGAGTCGGAGGATTGGTGGAGGGAGTGACAGGGATGCAAGGAGGGCAAATGGAAGGATATCGTTGTATTTGGATGAAAATAATTGTTTGTCAAGCGAAGAAAAAAAATATAGGGTAGGTCGTACTGCATTTTGCTCACTGCTGCTGATTTTCAATATTTTTTTTTTCTTTCTGTACCTAGTGAAGCTCAGCAGCAGGGGCAAAATGTCGTACAATCTACGTTCTTACTGGGTTTTCTTTTTCCATGAGACAAACAATTATTTTCACCCCAACACTGTAAGATTTAACCATGACGGTCAACATCTTTAGAAGTATCGGATGGATCTCTCTTTTCCAGATTTGTGCCAGTCTTTGCCTTGTAATAGAAAATTTGCAGACCTAAATCTGTACTTCACGTTTGAATCCATCTGGAAATGGAGAAAAGGTATTACCAAAATCATGATTTTGTGAACTATTGGCTGTTTGGCAAATTTTTTGGAATATTCTCAGATACGAAAATGGAGATGAGCCTTATTGTTTTCATACTGTTTAATGTTCGTATAATGCAATATTTTCATATATTATTGCGTTATAAATACCAATTAAAAAAAAAAAAATAATTGAAGTATATACTGTACTAAAGGAGATTGATTGTGCAATCATAGGTGTCTTTTATTATTTCATCCAATTGCATTTAAGATACCATTGTGTGATAGCTAAGAATTTTGATGATGTTAGAAAGAAACCACACACAAAAGCTAATAATTAAAAAAGTAATATGATTGCAAATTTTGGTGGGGAACAAGTAGAAGTGGTTGTACATCTGGAAGGTGTAATTACTCATGATCTTTGGAACATGACTGTCCTCCATGATGACATCAAATCTTTTTATTTCATTGATGTCTCTTTCTTGGCATGCCAATTCTCCCAAAGCCGTTTTGATTTCAGTTTATATGTGCAATGAATTCTGAATCAAAGTAGACTGTTCACATATCATTTGGGAGACATTCTTTTGTGTGCAATATGACCCAATGAGGTGTAGATAATGTTGCAGTGATAATTCCATTCTTATACAAGTCTGTTGTTTTAGTGTTTGTTTTCTGCAATGTGTGTAAATCTACATTTCCATTTATTCAATTTTGTCCCTCAAGACCATGTCATTTTTCAATATAAATAAAAGAGGAGATAAAATACAAAGGAAAGCACAATGTGGGATTTTGTTTTACATTATCAATATTTTATGTTTCATATTAAAGCTAAATTTGCATATGACACAGATATTCAGATGCTGTCATTCATGTCATTTCCATTGAATATCTACATTTCTTTGTGGAAACACATCAGTTTTCTCATTTCATTCAGTAGTTCTTAGCTGACATATTTACTCTATCCAAACAGCAATCTCATGAAGCAAGATCAAGGAGTGAGAAGAAAATGGATTTGTTGTATTTTTACAAGTACAGGCTCCAAAAAACAAACAAACAAACATGAATTTGATCAGGAAGACAACTACATGTATGAGATTGTCAATATAAGAAAATGCAGATATGATATTTGTAGTGTAATCATGTCATTCAGCTCGTCCCACACTATAGTATAGAGATAAAATATGTTTTGGTGTGGAAATGTGCATGATTTTCATGCTCCACTGTTCCCTTTCAAATGTATTGGTAAAACTTTTTTTTTTTTTTTTATCGTAGATTATGTATCAAATTAAGTGATATCATTTGCAAGATATAAACGAGCAAAATTCTCTTAAATTGGCCCAGCAGGAAAAAGAAAAGTTTCTGCTTATATATTATGTCAGTTGATCATAGAAAAAACTTGTTTGCCCTGAGTGTACACAAAAAAGAAATATTAACTACAGCAACAATGGCAGCCTTGTGCCAACTTCCATGCATTTGTCCTTTATGAATTCCTTAACATGCAAGAGCGTTTGTTTTTATCCACTATGTACCTACGTATGTACCTAATATATCAAAATTCTCCACATTGTGCCCAAACAGTGCATATGTCTGCATCTATATTTCACACACTGAACAGTGACCTACACTGTTCTACTTGTCTGGGTCTTCATTTGCAATTTACCCAATCAAATATATGTTTGCACAATGCTTTAAAAAAAGAAAGAAAGAAAAGAAATTGGGGTGTAAACCAGTTCACCCACAATGACGATAAGTGGATTTTGTGTACTTCATTTTGCCATTTCTTTGCATTGTAGTTGTGTATCCTACTGTTGAGTGTACCATGATACATTGTTTGTAATACTAGGTATTCGGTGAATTAGGCCTACATTCTGTGTGAAAGATATATTGTTCCATATAATGTTAGGAGGGAGTTTTGATAAATAAAGCATTACCTTTCCAAATAAGACATTGTTAGTTATCTTCTCTACTTATTTGAATTCAGACTTTAAATAGTAACCACCCCCACACAATATATATCTATATCTATATTATATCTATATTTCTCTCTCTCAGTTCCACATATAGAGAGAGAGAGAGAGAGAGAGAGAGAGAGAGAGAGGGAGGGGGGGGGAGGGAGATGGAGAGAGGGAGGGAGAGGGAGAGATATTTATATAGATATAGATATAGATATAGATATAGATATATGTTGTGTGGGGTGGTTACTATTAAGTCCGGATTCAATAAATATATCTTTTTATTGTATTTTACTTTGATGAATCCATATGTGCACAAAAGACATCTTCAGCTATGATTATATGTGAGCAGGGTGTGGAATTAAACTTTCCTCTTTACTGTCTTTCAAATATAAATCAGGACTTCAGTAGCTGTAGTAGTAGAAGAAGTAGCTGTTTCATGTTTATTTGTTTTTTGTTTTTTTTTGTCTTCTAATTCAGGTTTGTTAATAGTTAAGTGATTCTCAGCTGGCATGAGAGACATGTCCACCCAATGGAAATATTGTTTGCACTGAAGTATAGAATGACAAATGTATTTAAAAACGAAAAAAAAAAAAGGGGGGGGGAGACGTGTTGGTGTGCTCAAATTTCTAATGCATGTAATCATTCACGAGTACAACTGACTTTTTTTCCTTTGGGCAGAATTTATGCTGTTTATATCAGTTGTCACATTGATAGGCTGTGGCCACAGAGATATGCTGCAGGCTCCTAAGAACTGCATAGCACACTCATGATTGGATGAAGGACACCAATTACACAGGATCAAACATTTTACTGTTATTGGTTTGTGTGTTTTATTGTGTTTTGCTTAGACTGTAGGAGCATATAAAGAGTTGAGAATAATCAAGCAAAGGATCTTGTGCTGGAGGTGAATATGTTTCGAGTAAACCAATTTGAAAGATGTAAAATGTCCTATTTTTTGTCCAGATTGTGTAGGAAATGAGCAATAGGCCTGCAATACTTTAACAAGAGTTGCCAGTGATGACCGAAAGTTGCAGATGTTGTTTTTTGTCATTGATTTGTGGATCAGATCTAGTTCAGATGCAGTTCATCAATCCTGAGTGATGAACAGGCTCTGACCTACACCATTGCTTCAATAAGTAAAGTAAAGTAAAGTAAAGTAAAGTAAAGTAAAGTAAAGTAAAGTAAAGTAAAGTAAAGTAAAGTAAAGTAAAGTAAAGTAAAGTAAAGTAATGTAAAGTAAAGTAAAGTAAAGTAAAGTAAAGTAAAGTAAAGTAATGTAAAGTAAAGTAAAGTAAAGTATAATGGGTCACAACTGTGTAGAGAGGGCCAGGGAGGGGTGGGGAGGGCCGGGGATCCGGAGCGGAAGACTGAAAAACGACCAAGAACTCGATTACCGTACACTGTATAATCGATCGACCGTGCTGATTACATCGATTGTAAACTTCCCGAGTATTGCGCTTCTACGCGTCATCCAGAATCTACATTTCAAATGACTCTGCTACAAGAGTAAGTTGTACTGTGATTGCCGATTGTTGTTGAAGTGCTGCAGAGTCACTTGCATTTGGACGTTCAACCTGTAGAGAATAAGGTGAGCGTAGTCAAATATAGACCTAGCTAGTAGCTCCTAGTCTTCTTTTAATGCGGTGCGATGTAGTCACTCCTCAGTCCCACGTATTCAATATTGTGCAGTTACAGACAGTACGCGCAGTCCATAAATCGGCTGGCATAGCATACCATGGCATTGGCATTAAAAATACTAGGCCAAGGTCTACACGTCACCTTGTCCTTGGCTTGCGCTTGTACACAGCCATCCATGGCTTGGATGATAGGCATTAGGACATGAACTGCATGCTGTGAAACATGCATTTAACGTGAGTAAAGTATTCTGTTTAAAGGAGAAAAGTATACATTTTCCTAAGTTTTGTAGTTGTGTTGACATGGTTGAGGTTCCTCACTTTGAGGCTGCATGCCGCGCTCGTCAGACGCTGTTTTCGCATAGCGTAACAGTGTCTGGCATGGTAGCCCGACCAGACACTGTTACGCTATGCGAAAACAGCGTCTGACGAGCGCGGCATGCAGCCTCAAAGTGAGGAACCTCAACACAACTACAAAACTTAGGAAAATGTATACTTTTCTCCTTTAAACAGAATACTTTACTCACGTTAAATGCATGTTTCTATTACCAGCCAAGTGATTACAGAAGTTCGCCACACTGGGTCCATGGAGACCACTTGCGATAAGTCCGTGGAACAAATAAAATGACACTTTCTGGCGCAATTCCATGGTACGTCGACGTACCATGTACAGCGACTGTGCTGTGTTCAAGTGTATAGTTAGGCCTGGCGTGAAAGATTGTGTACCGTGTGGACATGCTGGATATGATGATCAATTTCGGAAAGTTTCATTGCGTACATTTGAATACTGATAGCATCAGATGTAGAGTAAATATTGAAGAGTATACTCGATGAGTTTGAGGTGACAAAAATGATGTTAAGTATCAAAATTCAAAGCTATCGTGATACGATTACGTCGCTCTCCTAGTGGTTGGTGGTCGCGCGCGTACAGCCCTGTCGCGACGTACCATGTACAGCGACTGGGCTGTGTATAGTTATGATGATGGTAGGTTTGTCTACTCTTTCATTTACCTAATGTGTTTCATATGATCCTTTTTGGTTTGCGGGTCATATAATCATTTCGGTGAAACAACACTAGATCAGCTGTTGAATATCACTAATCAGATCAGCTGATACAACAGATCAGCTGTTATCACATAAATTCTGCAGTTTTTTTTTCTTTCTTTTTATAATTTCAATTTGTGTGTGTGTGTAGTGTGTGTGTAATGTGTGTGTATGTGTGTGTTTTCTTAGCCTGGCAAAAGTGTAACATTTTCAATCTCATTTCCCCAGCAACCCATCAATATTTGAACACAAATGAAGACTAAGGATCGGCTGTAAGAAGATAGACCACTTGCACTAGAACGGAGTAGAAGCATGACGAGCAAGTATGTACAAGACATCCAGTGGTCCCCCGTCCATCCAGACACTTTCTTCTGCCTCTCTGCGGGAACTAACCAGGTGGAACTCAACCAGTTTGTTGTAGAACCACTGGCCAGCCAGGAATATTCAGGACATGGTAAGGTTTTTCCCAGTATATAGGCACAGCAAGAGTTTATATTGATTGGTGTGCTGTATGCAGGGGCCGTGGAACTGGGGTTACCCCCCCCCCCCCACCCCCACACACACACACACACACTTTTTCTAATCTGTGAAAAAATAGATTTAAAAAAAAAGTCAAGAAAAAAAGGGGAAAATTGCATTGACTCAAATACTCAACATTCTGTTAATTTCAAACTGAAAGAGATTCACTCTTTATGAACAAACTACCACATGATGACTTTTGGAAGTGAATACTTGCTGTAGCAGTATGCAATATTGCCGTTTTGGAGCAGAAATATTAGAGATGTATTGAAAGGACATTTTCTTCCCTTTTCAGTTCCAGGTTTTTGTAGCGAGTGTATTCTAAGTTCAGAAAGTTCAAGTTCAGAAAGAAAGAAGTTTTAAAGAAGCATGTAACAAGTATCTTTTAATGGATTCTTTTTTTTGGGGGGGGGGGGCGGGCACTAACTCTGAAATGGATGCTTTTGATTGCATCAGTCTTGGTGTGAATATGATTATAGGAAGATACTCTGTTCGAAGCTGTCTATGTTTATGAACATTTGATTCTTTTAAAGTTGATAAAAACAAGTATCATTGTCTGGTTTTTTTTTATGTCTTTGTTTTTATTTCACATTCTACAATTCATACAGAGCACAGTCTTTATGAATATTTCTTACTTTTATCTGCTCAAACAGGATCTCCCAAACCACAGGGAAGGCAGATCTCAGAGACAGGGTTTGCCCGGCTGCAGTACTCAAAGTCAGACCTGTTCACCAACAACAACAAAGAGGAAGTTCAGAGAATAAAAGTGAGGACCGTGTACAAGCAACGTTCAGTCAGTAACAGTCAGCTGTCAGACATATTCTACAAGATCAAGTAGACACTTAAAGAATGTCTTAGAGATGAGTGAATTCGTATACATTGTGAGGTCAAGTATAAAATTTCTGACATCTGCAGACCTTTTGATCAGGACTGGGGCAGTGCATACAAATTTGTTCAATTTTTTGGATTAAAAGTTATTGTGAAGTCTTGCAGATGCATCAAGATGACAGCGTCCTAGTCGTTATGGAAATAAAACACTAAGCTCATAAGTCAAATGATTTACTACCTTTCTCAGGTGTCAGTTCAGTTGTAATGTTTCTACTTCTGGTTCACTGCAATTAGTTATGAATAAGTGAATAGAATGTTCCTACCTCAAAATGAAGGAAAGTTATTCATTCAGAGGATATTGTGCATTTCATGTCTTTGTTAATATGGCTGATGCTGTATGACTTGCCATGAGACGCTCTCTTAGTTGTGACTCTTGGGCAAGACAGATGAAGTGTCGTGGTTATGTACGATCCTCTCATCCCCATTGCCGAAGTGTTTGTATACTGTATCAATGGCAAATCAAGGTGTTGGTTCCTAAAAGGTTAATGTCCTTGTTCCCCAGTGCTTCGCTGTCTACCCCAAGGAGATGCCAGAGAATCTACTGGCGGTGGGTCTGTCCACAGGAAAGGTCATGCTGACGTCCTTCGTGTCGGACCCACATAATGACCCAGGGAACCTGATCGGGGCCGCCTTCCCTCCCAAACACTCCAGACTGTGCACAAACCTGGCATGGAATGCGGTGGACCCCAAACTGGTAAGATTACTTTCCTTTGGCCCTTTGAGAAAACACTGTTAAATACAATTTGTTATCAAATATGTTAGATAGTTTATGTTGTAGCACTATAGGTCATTGAACTAGGGGAGGGGGGAATAAGTGCTACTGGAGTTATGAGAAATACAAGCCATTTATGAACATACAGTTTATTGATTAAATTATCTTCATCTGTCCACAAGGAAATGTACATATGAAGTAGATGTTTTGTGTGTTTACATGCTAGATGCTGCTGTCGTGCATTTTTTTTCTATAAATCATTTCTAAACCAAAGCCATACATATTAGTTAGAGAAATGAATTGTAAACTAGATTGAGAATCTTTTGAGGAAAATGTGCACCACTATCAGCTCAACTGTTAGTTGGAAAATATGCACATTCAACATCCATAGCATTGACTGCAATTTTGTACTATGCCTGGCCATGTATTGTTTATTATGTTGTTTGACATACGGGATATAGGATGAGTGGGAAGAAAGCATTAGCATAAACCTACTAATCTTAATGACCCACCTTAAAATCACACCTTGTGATTAAGCCCGCACCCCTCCTCTTATTGTGCACACAAGTCATAATTCATCTTCGTGATAGGCTGCATTTAGCCCTTTGAAGATTAAAGAAGAGGAAGAAGAAGAAGAATCAGGAATGTTTTGTAGGTTTGTTCCTTCTTCATAGAGTTTAAAATGGCTATTGTAATTTTTTGCTAGGACTTTCTTTAGTCTTACCCCTGTCATTGATATCTAAAATGTATCATCTGAAATGAATTCTATCTATAGCAATGAGGATTGAAAAATAAAGAAATATGAAACCTGACTGCATTTTTTGGTCAGAAGCAATACCTGACTTTGCATCATCAATGAACTGATCCATCACAGAGAATTAAAAATTGAATCTTTGTCATATTGTATGCTGATTCTGAGCTGTTTTTGTACCAGCATTCATTCTCCTCTATTAATTCTCCTTTGATTATGATCACAGTTGGCTGTCAGCTTTGACAAGTACCGCACTGACTGCAGTTTGTTAATATACGACGTCAATGCAAGACTAGGTATGTATTCTTTGCCTATGTTGTAATTCTTCACAATACTTATGCATCATCATGTTTGGCATGCATTCAAGTAGCTAGTGACCATGACAGTCACTAAGGACTGGTAATTAGATATGCACTAGATGTCTGACACCTACTTATTAATCTCACACTAGTGTACAGCAAGTATTTTGATAGGTGTCAGAATCACTTTCTATCTGCATGTCTACAGTGCATGTGTCCAAGCTCCCTTTTTAACCCTCAGTGAGAGTCTTTGTCAGATACTCCAAACCCAAGCATCTCTTAACACTGTATACGCTGAATATATCGCAAGGTTTTTAATTTTACAAATTTCGCGAGTCGGGTGCTATTGGCAAAATTAAAGACATGCGAAAATAATGACTCTGATCCCGATATGAATGTGACGTGCATGTATACATTTTCCCCATTCTGAAGTGTGCTGCACGATAGCGAATTTAACCACTCATGAAATCGTCAAAGAAAAAGACAATTAGTAAAGTGATAAGTGACCCCTAGATAGAACCTTTCTATGTAGCTGCCATGATGCGTGTTCAATTATCTTCTATGAAAGTGTTTCAAAATGATCTTACCATGAATAATTGTACTCATAATGTCCAATCACTTGAGCGTTATGATGCTGCCCATGAAAATGTAAATGCAACAGATTTGTCACTGTCGTCGTACATAATGCTTCAGTTCCGATGTCCATCCTTGTGGCTGCATAGTCATTCTGTAAAGTTTAGAGTCAAGGGTGTCTTTGGCAATTTAATCTCACGTTTTCTCTCTTTTTCCTTCAGGAGCTGGTCAGTCGAGACCTCTTTCGGTTGGCAGTGAGCGAGACAAGAGGGCTGTTTCAGAACTAGGTACACTCCTCTCACTTGTGAAACTTTTTCTCATTAATTTCTGATGGTGCAGAGTCAATGCTGCGGAGTCAACAGTACTGGAAAATGTGTATGAGATAAAAGATGTTAAACAAAATCTTCATTCAAGATGCTTGAAATGTGTAAGAAACATACAGCTGTACACGTTGAAAATGTACTCTATTTAAAAATGAAGATTTCCTTGTCTTCTCCTTCAGAATGCCAGACAAGCTAGGTAGATTACTCTAATAGGGGGTCATCAAAGGAAGATTGTAATGAATTAAACTCAACTATAATACACAGCTTATATCAGTTGGAAAATAGTAAAAGATAGTAAAAGTAAAAAAAAAAAAATAGTAAAAGTGTCATGACCCACTTTTACTGCATCATTTTATAGTATATTACTTTTGCATATCTGATCTGCGAGATGAATGATCGACTGTGAGTTAAAGAAACCAATAACTATTCATGGTATGCCCATGACAAAGAATGACCCAACGAAAACCTTTTGCCATTACCTTTGTACCTCATCCACAGTAATGCATGTTTGATACACGGAAAGAACAATAAAAGAAATAACAATGATACCCAGCATAGAAATTGGTTGATCAATACAAAGATGAGCCAACTGTAAGCTAATCCAGGGCCTTATATGCACAGTGCTGTACACTTGTCTTCCATCCCAGTGAACAGTGATGCCCTCCATTCCATGTCTTGGATACCACACCAACACCACAGCATCATCGTTGGAGTGGGTCAGAAAAACCTCAGGCTGTACGATATAAGAGGTGAGTTTCTCCTTTATTCATGTACTTTGAATAAAATATTATTTTACAGTTGGATGCATCGCTCTCATATTCTCACATTCTACCAGTTGACAAAAAAGAAGAAGAAGAAAAAAAGAAGAGATAATACTGGTTTATTTGTAAGAGAACTAGACAAGATATTTAACACCACCTGCATATGCCTGTTGCATTTACTTCTTTGAGTACCAATGGAATGTAGCTATAACCTAATACAACCTGCATAACCTACCAGGTAGTTCAAAGAAAAGTGTTGTCAAATTCATGTGGCACATAAATATCTACTATATCTGTAGAATATTTTGCAACATTGAAATTTACAATAGATTTTGCATGCCATTATAGCTACACCAATGGTATCGATAGCAAAAATGGTAATAATTTTGATCCAATATACTTGTGTACTTTAACACAAGGCATATCTTTATAGTCAAGACCACTGCCTCAGTTTCTGCATGAAAAAAAAAAAACAAAAGGGGAAAAAATATCAAGCACAATAGTGGAATATGAGGTCACTGTTACAGACTGAATTGCTGTAGAAGTCACTTATTGTGTACAAGTAGATGTCTTGATCAGATATGATTGATTATCCATATATTGATATGATTGATTATCTATATATGGATATATGGTGGACTCCCACTATAACTAACACAGTTATAGCAAAATTCCGGTTACAATGAAATAAGAATTCAGGCCGCAACATTATCCTCTCTTTGTTTTTATAATTGTTTATTTGTTCGGTTATAACGAAATTTCGAAATAGCATCAGAAAACTGCAGGTCTTGATGACTTTATTATAACAGAAGTCCACTGTATTTGTAATTCAAAAATACCCTAAAAACTTGCATTAAAGCTGTTTTTATAGGAGATAGTCTGTACATGTGTGTACCTTTCTTTCAGATGCATCAAAGTACAAGAGCAGCACCATCACTAAAGCAGTGTATGGAATATCTGTGGACCCCCTGTTTGAGCATCGCCTCGCCTCTTTTTACGAGGACCAGACCAGTATTTGGGATCTCAGGCACTTTGAAAAACCAGTATGTCCTTGCTTTGTCATTGATAAATATGATGTAGCTGTAATCAATTTTGGTGTTTGTCAAATTCAGTTTAACAGTAATATTTTTACCTTAACATAATGTACATAACTCTGAACGTGGCACCTGCCAAGTGATACTTTGGTAATTCAGCCAATGTGGCTTATAGCAAGCAAGATGTGAGAAGAAGTCTTGAAACTGGCACTGACATCAATGCCTTTGATATTCAGCAATATGGTACAGTGCATACATGCACCTGATGAATGTGGAAATATGAGATATGTGACTGTGATATGCCAGTTAAATCTATTTTAAAAGGGACCATTGTGGTAAACTTAAAATCAAGAATGACAGGGAAAAGTGTGCAGTTAGTTTATCAGGTGGCAAGAGAAAAATTATAGCCCTGTGATCTGAGAGGTAATAGAGTCACCAAAGTTTCACAATATCATCTGACATCAGTCGAACACAAAATGATATTGAACGATATGGAGTTTGGAAAATCAAAGTCTTTGTATATTACACTATTAAATCTGTACACATCTCTTAGTACCATGTTTCAATGTCCAGTTTCTTTTTCATGGGCGAAACAAAATAAAGTTATCAGCTAGATGTTATCGTGTAAAGTTCTGATGAGTATAGTGATCAATTCCAAGTTGATTGTTCTTGTAAGGTACGGTAACTTAAATGTATTAATCTGTTCACAAATTGTGACCATGTGAGATGTTCTTTGCACAAACATTTATGCCTTCTACCTCTGATTCCTCTATGTAGTTTACCTTTCTTTTTTTAATACTAAAAAACTGTGAAGGTATAAACTTTGACATTTTCTGATCATAAGATTAGGTTGGGGATTTTTGCATTTTTGTGACCTTTCTGAAATGCAATTCAAATTGATCTGTACTTTTCAGATAGATTATGAAGATTAAGATCCAGAAATTACACTGATTGTACTCCATTGAAAATCAGTGCAAAGATTCAGCATGAAATGACAATGCCTGTTGGCTAGCTATCAAAATCTGCAGAGGTATGGAGTGTGATATCACAGTGTGATTATAACAGAAATTATATTCCACATACTAAGAATCTTGCTATAGGATTGATCAAGAGCTGATCACGTGATAAAGCGTAGTTTTGCCCATCACATCACCTGAGAAGAACTAGGTCACTTGATAGTACACAGTGCAACGCACTTTCCCTTCAGTGTCGCGCGGTGCACGCAGCAAATTCATTGTTTTGACATCTACGCGCACACGTAGCCTAAGCCCTATAAGGACACTTAAAGACAGCTTAAACGGTTTCAGATGTGGAATCAAATGGGAATTTCTAGGACCCTAGATGTGGAATATAAAGCAAATAATCAACTTTTAGTTTCAGGCAATGAGACAAACTATCACTTCCTCGGCGATCTGAATGTATACGCTATCTTTCCTCAGCTGTGCTTCGGACAGATAGCTACATCCAGATCGCCTCGGAAGTGATAGTTTGTCCCATCACCTTCACCAACATTGATTATTTGCTTACTATGATAAAATGTTGCTGCTTGACTCAATTGGTGACTTTTTAGGTACTCAGCTTTAAGGAAGCCAGGCCAGTGGTCAAACTTGGTTGGTGTCCGACACGCTACGGAACACTGGCATGTTTGACGAAGCAAAGCAATGTCATCAAGCTCTACAACATCCAGCATGTTGGTGAGTCCTTGTGCACACCACATATAGTTTTCTACCCTTTGTATGTCAGGGGAAGTCTTACAACACGAGTTAACATATATGGGACTGAAATTAAAAGAAAAAAAAAATATATATATATATTACACAGCTACGTTCCTTTGATGGAAACGGATGTGATGTCGCAAAGACTTTATTTGTGTGTGTGTTTGTGTGTGTATTGTTCCTTCAATAAAAAAAGACAGAATTACAAGATACCATAATTGCCCTGAGGCTGTGATGTTATCTAGTCAAGCAAACTGCTTGTCTTTTCCACCTGTACTTTCTAATATGATATTATGTATATTCGTGTATACACACAATCATAGTCATTTCTTTATTATAAATACCCGGGTAGTCTTATTTTCATTCTGATGTGAACGTTTTTTGATTTGGCATAATTATTTCATTATTAGTTCAATATTACAAGTAAAGAAATAAAATAGATTGAAAGGGAAACTCTTTTTAAGTACTAGCGAGGTATAAAAGGGGGCTCCTTTCTAGCATATTCATAATTCTGTTTTTTTAGTGTTTCCACTTATGTCACACTTGTGGTGCCAAACAAAACAGGGAAGGACAGTCTGGTTTGCTTAAAATGCATTTTTACAGAAATTATCACTTTAAGATTTCTGTATAGATCAGTAGAATATAAGTGCATGCCAATTCAATTTGTTGTGCTCAAGAACCTGAAGGAGGGTAGGAATTTGATTCGTTACATTGTGTTAAGCATTTTAGGAGACATGATCAGCTTGGAAGTCGTACATCCATTGTTCGTTCACTGTTTCAGGTCAAGATTTGGAGTACACGGAGAAGCATGTGAGACGTAAGTCAAAATTTTCAATTATTCCAGCTTTAGTTTATTCAAATCAAGTGCTGTGTCAGACTCTACGTGTGTTTCAAAGAATTCTTGTTTGTAGTTAGTCACAGTTTTTGTCAGTGATATGAAACGTTATCATTATGTCACTAAAAGTTTTCTTGATACTTTTTTTTTTTGAGAGAGAGAGACATAAAGCTTTATGGTGCTACTCACACATTTTTTGTCTGTTTGTGCAACGTCTATTCAGAACTTCATTCAGAAAGTCATGTTTAAAAGATTATCAAAATTATGGTGAAATGTCAGAAATAAAAAATGCACAGTAGGTGTGAGGCCTTTCATCGCGATTATCCTCAGTGATGCCAGACACGGAAGATACACATGCTTGCACACACACCTATCAAAATGAAAGTCATATTTTTTGCCTGATACATTCATTGCTAAGTATTCATAAAACTTGAGTTTCTGTTGCATGAATTGTGATGAAATATAGTACCTGCTTGAACATCACTGTCTGGAACCCACCGAAGACTCTCCCAGAGTACGCTCGGGCAGGTGTCTATGGGAAACGTGTGATGTAGTAAAATCAGCTCGTCCTCAATGTGTCAATATTTTTCTTCCCTGCAGCCAAACACTTGAACCAGCACCAAGTAGCAATGTTTTCATGGCATCCAAACCAGGAGAACAGAATGCTTGCCCTGTCACCAGGGGGCGCTATGCATGACATCACCATCTACGATGCAATATCACTGGTTAGTATTGTAGAGATGTGTTTAGACGTAATCTGTATAGAGTGGACTTTTTCGGTTGAGATGAGGCTTCAGGTTTCTATGAAAGTCTTTGTGGGATAATGAGAAACCTCTTACAAAATATGAAAGCGCATGTAATTCTGAGAAGGATTTGAAGTTGATTTGAAGAAAATTGGTTTTGAAATGGCTGAGATATCCAAAACAAAGGGATACTTTCAAGGGTGTGACTCACCTTTAATTAGGATTTGCTTTGTTTTAGTCTTTTTTTTTATATCTCAGCCTTTAAAAAACAGTTGGCGTCAAATAAACTTTGAATTCCTCTTAGAATGTATGCTCTGTAACATTTCATACGTGGTTTCTTAGTATCTTGCAAAAAGTTAAAAGCTCAATCCTCATCTCAGCCAGTACTATTCCATCCCTTTAAAGGGTGTGTACAGTTCTGGTTGAGGTGAGGATTTAGCTTTTAACATTTTGCGAGATATTTAGAAACCACTCTATGAGATGTCAAAGAGCATGCAATTCTAAAGGGTATCAAAAGTTTATTTGATGAAAATCGTTTTTGAAATGGCTGAGATATCCAAACACAAGTTGAAACAAAAAGATCCTAATAAAAGGCCCGCCTGTCGCCTTTTATTATTATCACTTTTTTTGGATATCTCAGCCATTTGAAAACCAATTTTCTTCAAATAAACGTTGAATCCTTCTTAGAATTACATGCTCTTTTCATATTTCATAAGAGGTTTCTCATTATCTCACTTAGGAATGTTCAAAACATGAATCCCCACCTCAACCAGTACTGTACAGTCCCTTTAAGCTACTGGTCACTTCTGCAAACTTGCTTCATCTCAGTATGTGATGCTACTGCCTGGCAAACAGTGAATGGTAGATGAATATACCAGGTGGGTTCTTTCTTTTCATATGACTGTTATACAAATCAACCAATACAATCATATGTGACCCTGCATCACAAAACCAACAAAAACTTGCCAGATGTGGATTTTTAGTTATGGGCAGATTCTGCAAGAACAGACTATAAGCTTTAAAATTATGTTTGCCTCAATCCAAATGGACTGTCCTAACCCATCGAAATATTGGAAAGAGTGCACGAACTCTGGATAAGTGTGAACTGAGAAAAGAGGCTCTGAAGTACAGGGTCTATTCAAGCGCTTAATCTTTACCAAACCATGCTGGCTGTGCTGTGAGTGGGACCAAAACAGGATGTAAACCACTGCAGCAACAACAATGAAGGGATTATCAGATTAAACTGAAATTGAGCAGGCTCTATTAACACATTCTGTCCATGATTAATGCCAACTTTCAAGGCGGTAGCACTATCCTTTCAAAAGTTATTAGAGTTGAAATTGAAGAATGTGCAAAGGATTTTCAAGAAATGAAAAGGACCTGTAAGACATACCTGTTCACACTACTCTGCAAAAAAAAAAAAGGGGTGAAGAAAAACTGCTGAAAACACACTTTCCCATTCATTTTATGACCTAAAACCTAAGAATAATGTAGAAGAAGAGTAGCTCTTTCAGAAAATATGAAAAAATCTAGATTGACTTTGTTGACCCATTTCACCTTTTTGGAGTCCTCACGTAAAATCAAGGGTTGCGAATTTTGTTAGTTTTGTGATGCACAGTCACATGATGTACTTTGACGGCGTGCACCAGTGATTAGACGATCTCTCTGTGAATCTAATTTCTTTATGATCTATATTGTTGTTTGAATGAGAACAATGTGCTGATGTGTGTTTTCTAGGATTGGTCCCCGCACACTGTGTGTGCTGTGGCATCAGGGAGGCAGCTTTTCTATTGTAAGTCAACCACCGAGTCATCAGACACTGATGAGGACATATCAGCTGTCATGAAGAGGAGGGCAGGCAACGGCTATGGCATGGAGGTGGGTGGAATACAGCTAGCAATAGGTCTACACACAAATGATTGATGAGTATTGATGAGAGCCTATACAAAATTGTGTGATATTTCCTTTCAAATTAACATCTTGTCGTAAAATGGTACATGCGAAATATGCGTTCGTTGAAGTTTTGTTATAATGCGTACATTGCCTCTAGCATCATTTTCTGTTAACTCAGTGACATATGACACTTTAAGAATTGTCAGCTTTAACTCTTAATGTGCCAGGCCCAAAACCCCTAATGTGCCAGAGGTTTTTACCTAACGCCAGAACGTTTCGAAACTGGACTGACAATGAAATTTAAAACCGCCATATCTCTGAAACTATTGACTGTTTTGAATAGAGTTCTACACAACATATATCAAGAAATGTCTGGTCTTTTGTGTCATGCAGTCAGTTTGCCACAATATCTATCTGAATCTGAAATATTGCAGAAATAATTGATACATCCCAAAAATTATTAGAAATTTTTGTGTATATGGAAAAAAAGAGTCAGTCATGTTTTTTCTTCAATGGAACGCTCCCTTGACTCTGTGAGAAAGTTTTAGAGCAACATCTCTTCTTTCAAATGATAACAAAATTGCCTTCTAGAATTGTATGATTCCAAAGATACTAGCAGTTTATTTTGTCTATAGCAATTTCTCTTTCTGCCTCAGTACTTCATTCCCAAATCGGAGTCCTTTAGTCCCAGATTCTGTATTCGAAACTAAAGTAATTGTCCCGGGCCCTGGAATAGTGTCTTTTGTCCACCTGAGAAGGAAGAACCTGCTAATCCTCCTTTTGTCTAAGCGGACTGCAGGCTGGCGTACTCTATTGAAATCGGCAGGCCTTTGTCCGCGCGCAATTCCTATGCTAGCGTGGGGACGATTAGTGACGTTCACCAAAACAAAAGGATGAAAGACTTGACCGACGAACGAAAGCTGACCCTCTTTGAGGGACAAAATCAAAGCAGCTTCCCGCAGGACAGCGTCCAAGCGGAACAATGTGAGTGGAACCGCATAGACAATACACGCAGAGTCGATAGCATACACACGCGTGGTTTACCTATGAGACTTTTGATCCATACACATCTCGCAGAGGGTGCGCCCGCTGCGGATTTTCCCGACGCGAAAAAAATACATCTAGCTGAAAAATCGTGTATTTACTCAAAATTTTCTAATGTAAGCATGCTCATATATTTAGTGGAAACGATGGCTATGCTAATCCGCTACCAGTACATATCATTGGCAGTTGTTTGATGTAACACATTACGGTACCACAAGAACTTAAATGATCAATGCTTTTCTCGCTGTTCCTAGTCGCCGATCGGCGACAATGGCACGTCAGGACTAAGATCGCCGTTCGGCGACCATGGCACGTTAAGAGTTAAGATACATATATGTATAGAAAAATTTGTTTATCTCCACCGATAAGGTTGCACTTTGTGCCTAAAGTATAACCATACTTATTTTTAAGCACCTATCTGATGTACAACGTAATATATGCTGCCTTACAAACTGTACAGGAGCAAAATTATGTGTTAAAGAGACCTTGCAGATTGCTGCCAATTGTTTAATTGACATTTATCGCCGAGACACAGCAGTTAGCAGTGCGCCTTACAGCCTGCACTGAAATTTTGTACCAGAGACAAATGTGTGCTGTGTACTACATATATTTATGTAATAAACACAAATCGAGTCGTCAATCTGTCTATAGTGGGTACCTGTTTTTACAGTTCACCTTTTAAGTTTACCTTTAGTAGTCACTGTAGGCAGGGTTGACTGCACTTTTACACAAGGATTAAAACAAAGTGCTAGTTTGGGTCATTTTTTTTGTAGGAAATAAGTGAGAAATTCCATGCAAGCATTGTAGCAGACACATTATGAGGAGAGTGGTTTTGTGCCATATAACTGCTCAATTGACAATTTGTTAACATCAACATGATTGTAAACTGATTATTTCTCATATTTTTGGAGAAGCAGGTAGCTGGAGTATTTTGTTGATGTTATTTTTTTGTTGTTTTAGTCTTGCTTTGACAGAAGTCTAAATGTGTTCTTTTGCATTGTGGTTTCACCTGTGTAATTTATCTCGTTTCAGTCAGCTGATTTGAGTAAAAATGCTGCCCTCGCTGGTGACGACCCACATGTACAGAAGCTATGGCACTGGTTACATCATATCCTTTGGAACTTATTTGAATGCCATTTCACTCTACATGGTTATGGTGTTTTTCATTTAGGGCATTTAGGATTTGAAGATGTGTGAAAACAGTTTTTCTATCAGTTGAGATATAAATGTCAGTTTGTGTCGTTAAGTCCTCAAATTATATTGTGCTTGGTTCAAAGTTCCAATAGTGACCTTTGCTGTGATAATTTTCATAATGTGTACTTCCATCTTTGGTATCATCATTGAATATTGATAATACATTGTTCAATTCTGTTTAATAGATGTTCCTTGTCACGTTAGTGCTAACAGTCTGGAAAAAACAATACAAACTTGGGCATTTTACTAAGACCTAAGCTAAACGTAATCTTATTTCATGAATATTTAAGTTTTTTGTTTGTTTGGTTGTTTGATTGTTTTTTTTTTTTTGTGTGTGTGTGTGTGCATTGTGAAACCCTATGTATGTTCAACATGTAATCCTAGATAACTGTAACATGATTTTACATAATGTATTATATACATTTATATACTGTATACTGGTATTGATAGTTATACTTCAACAGACATTTATACTCACACTACATAATCATACAATGTGTGTATGGATGTGTGTGCATATGTGTCTATGCATTTTTATCAGTCCATCTGCATGTACATGTATCTGTTGTGGCAGTGTGAATTAGATGAAAGCAACTCCTAGTACTTACTTTTCCTTGACACCCTGGTCATACGAATCAAAGCGCTGTGCCTTGTCAACCGCTCTACCTCCTCGCTGAAGTCGTCGTCCAGCTCGCTCTCCTCCTCAGCGTCCTTCTCCGGCGTGCTGGACTTCTCCGGGGTGAAGCACCTGATGCGCAAGGAGGGACCGGACGGGGTCGGGGGACTGAGGAGCAAGGTGGAGCCCCTGGCCTGGGAAGGGGTGGACGGTATCATGGAGTCCAACGTGTACAGGAACAAGGAGAGGTGAGTGTGAAGAGAGGGGGAAGAGCCAGACTGGGTAGTCATTGCAATAAGCCAATTCATAGTTCCACTTTGCAGCAGAAAACAGTCAAAAGGAGAGGTTGATACAGAAAGAAACCTCTGATGGCTAATGGTTAAATCAGGGCTCCACATTAGCGGTGGCCCCAGGCCACAAAAAATTGATGTCGGGCCACCAAATTTTAACAAAGGCTTTAATTTGCAGGCCTGATTGGGCATCTAAGATTCAAAATGGATTGTTACTTAATTTGCTTTTGTTTCGGGTCACCATGCACATATTTTTTTCGGACCACTAAAATTTCAGATTTAAAAATTTTAGTGGCTGGAACAGGCCCCCAGAGAAAAAAAAAAAATGTAATGTCATTATTGTCAAGCCCTGGTTGAATATGTTTAAAGACATGAAATTCAATGTCTGCCGTGATGCAACTATTATATATACATGTATATTTCTCCCAAAGTTTATTACTCTTGATTAAAACCAGAGTAGAGAATAATGAACACAAAACAAAACAAAAAGTGGAGAGTATGATTGCACATGTTTTGTGATGCAACATACGTGATGGTTCCACTTTTAACTAGTAGTGAGTCCTGTCTGGCATTAGTCT
Source organism: Diadema setosum (assembly GCF_964275005.1). Classification (NCBI taxonomy): domain Eukaryota; kingdom Metazoa; phylum Echinodermata; class Echinoidea; order Diadematoida; family Diadematidae; genus Diadema; species Diadema setosum. The sequence goes on along the minus strand of NC_092704.1, from coordinate 24,150,444 downwards.
TCCAAAGAACTGAGCAGAAGAAATTGATTATCTGTCATATTGAGACTCTGTCATGACTTCCACACGTAATTTATTACATGATATTCAATTCAATTCAAATTCAAATAATTTTATTTCCATATAAATAATGCAAAGTAATATACACAACGCCTACATGAGTATACATGTAAATCTACAATTCAGTCTGACAGGGCAAACTTATCAAATCACTAAAGTATGTGTTATATTCCAATGCAAGAATTATGAACTTTCCTATGATGCATACAGGGTATGCAAGACATTGACTTTTATTTTTTCCTTGAGTGTGCTTATTGTTTTGTTTTTTCTCCAATATTGTATTCCTTCATGCTCTTTGTTAAGTTGCTGAAGTGGCTGAAGCTGGTACTGTTGTTGAGTAAATTTGTCAGATACGATGATGCAGTGTCATAATATATTGATGTTTTAATATTGTGTTGGCATATTTTGTATGTCTCACTGTCAACTAGGTCTCAGGCTCTTGCACTGTGTGGCTGGGACTTTGATGGGGACCCAAACAGATTAAGAGAGTTTACACAAAGGTAAATAACACAATTTTGTTGTTTTATCGAAATCATGAACACTGTTGCTTCATTCAGATTATTTTAGACAAAAAAACAACAATAACAACAACAAAAAAACCAGAGAATAAAACCACTATGGTGTTGCTTATGATGATGATTTTCGTCATGATCATACTAACAAAAATAGAAATGTTATTATCGTCACCATTATCACAATCTTTTTTATGATCATTTATTCAGAAGGACGGAAAGAATTAGTTAAAAATCTGTACAAATAAAACTAAGTTCAAGAATTGTTGTGGTATTGCTTCTTCTGTGTGCATTTCAAACCTCACAAAGTTTAATAGACAGGTGTAACCAGACCCTTGATATTGCATGACTCAAAAATTTTGATGACTGCATTTAAATCATGTAGTTTCTTGCTTTGTAGTTTAATTTTTCAGGACTCCAGATGATATTCATGTATTAAGAATGAAATAGCTATTACAATATGCAAATTCAACATGATTAATTCTTTATTGATTAGTGTACAGTAAATTGTGAACACTTTTTTGGTGCCTTCTCAAAGGTTAGAGACTGAGGGCAAATTTGAGCGAGCCGCAGCAATCAGCATCTTCCATCTCAAGATCCGACATGCCATAGACATCCTCAACAGAGGGGCGGAGTATGCCAGAGGTGGGAAAGATATTTCGTGATCAAAGGATGGTGCATGATGAATGAGTTTTCCCATAATCTTTTACTCCTCCCCCCCCCCCCCCCACACACACTGTGCTCGCACAAAGAATGCATTAAGACTTGATATTATGTACTTTTGTGGTCTTTCTTCCTGCATTTCATGCCTAATTCCTGTCATATGGTGTATATAGTGCCTATTAGCTTGTGAGTAACACTCCATATAATGTATGTAATGAGTTACCAATTAGTCATTAGAGTTGCGAAAATATGTTTCGGAGTGCTAGTTTGCAGATTAGCGTGCATAGTACGAGTTAGTTTACCATATTTTGAACCCAAATGTGATTTTCACCTTGAAAATCAAGTTTATATATTTCCATTAAAAAAATGTATCAGCATGTGTTTTTTTTATCTGTGAAGGTTGGCAGACTTGTGGTAAGGCAATATGACTATCAGACAATGCAGTCTTATTACTAGGTTTATACACTGAACAAAGGGGAAAGAAATGAGAGCAACAAAGGGCGTACAATGACATGTGGCCAGACCTTTATGTGGCAGCTAAAGCTAATAACTTTATGTGTGATGAGAAATGTAAACCGTTGTGAAAGTACTGAGAGACGGCATATCTTGTTACATAATTTTTTTTTTTATTCCGACCTTGATAGAGGGCGACAAACTGGATTTGAATGCCGTTGCCATGGCACTGTCTGGCTTCACGTGGGAGAAGGACACCCTCTGGTGCTCGATGTGCAGCAGGCTGTGCTGTCAGCTGCGCAGCCCCTACCTCCGCGCCATGTTCGGTTTTCTGACGACCACGGACGACAGATACGAAGCAGTGGTGGTATGTTTGATGAATAATGCTTCTAGAAATGTGCTACTTAACCCATATCGGGCCAACTACGGGACATTCCGTAGTTCGTTCAAAAGCTGCAGGGGAATATCCTGTAGTGAATGAGATGACATATAAACGACCTCATTCCAAAGTTCTTTCACCTTCTAACCTTTGACAACATATCCCAGAATGCTTTGCTACACTGTCTGCGATAATTCAAGAAGGGTTTGTCGGTGGAACGCCAACAAAATCGTAAAAATCATTGGAAAAAATGTGTGTTTACATGGAACAACGCGAATAACCACGAGGCGTCAGTGGGTACTATGTACAGCTGTACGTAGTGCTCGATATTGGATTTTCTGGAGCAGTTTTTGAGGAGGTTTGGACACTTGCAGGGCAATGATTCGACTGTGATAATAGTCCCACATGTACATCCATATGTACATGTATGTACTATGTACAGTAATTGTATAATTCAGTTGAGCCTGAAAAGCTGTAGCTGTATCTATCGTGACGAGTTTCGCTTCAACAAACTATAGGATGCACACATTATACTATCGATTTCCCATGCACTCGCAATGGCTTCATCGTCATAAATATAAACATAAACCTGCAATTATTGTATCAATGGTCATGATTTTTATATGTCCAGAAAGCTGACAGTCTGATCATTTTATTTCTGGGACTGGATGTGTAAAATTACAACATTTGCTATTTTTATGCCTCCGCAACGAAGTGGCCGGAGGCATTATGTTTTCGGGTCGTCCGTCCGTCCGTCCGTCCCGTTTTGTTTTTGTTGATATCTCAAGAACCGTGTGGTGGTTTTACATCAAACTTGGTATGAGGGTATATCCTTGGGGGATAATACTTTGTGTGGATTTTAGGGTCACAGGGTCAAAGGTCAAAGGTCACAGGTTATTTTGTGGAAAAAAAAAATTGAAATTTCATGTTTTTCTCCATATCTCGCAAATGGTTCAAGGTATCTTCATGGAACTTAGTATATATGCTTGTACCGATGGGCAGTGATTATCTAGGGAAGTTGGGGGTCATGGGTTAAAGGTCAGGGGGGTCAAAGGTCAAGGTCAACTCCTCAAAATATCACTACTTTCCTTAAAATGCAATATGCCTGAAGGTTGTTTTTTTTTAAACTTGATATATGGCATGTATTACCCAATATATATTTTTTTGGGAAGTTTCTTGCCAAAAGGTCAAAGGTCAAAAGGTAAAAGGTCAAGTGAAAGTGCTAAATTGCACTTTTTCCTCCATATCTCAAAAGTAACTCAAGGTATCATCATGTAACTTACATATTTATGCATGTTCAACCTAACAGTGATTCTCTTTGGAACTGTGAGGTCAAAGGTCAAAGGCCAGGTTTAGATAATGCTATTTTCCCATTTGATACTGAAATTATACTTTTTCTCAATACCTTGAAAATTACTCAATGCATAAACTTATAAAAGGGTCAAAAGTCAAGTAAAAATCATCAGTTCCCCATATATCTGCACTCTGACATTTAATCATTCATCCAATTGAACCTAGTTCTAGGAAAGTGAACATTCAGCACATTTGTGTCAAACCTGTCGTTTTAATATTTTGCCAATTGTGTGAAACTGTCATCACACATTGTCAAGACATTGTACTATAGACCTATTAGGAGAACCATGCATTATGGCGGAGGCATATCAGTAGCCGTAGCGATATATCTAGTTTCTCCATATCTCACAAATATTTCAAGGTGTCTTCATGGAACTTAGTATATATACATGTACTGACTGGCAGTGATCATGTAAGGAATTTAGGGGTCATGGGTCAAAGGTCATGGGTCAAAGGTTAAGGTCAATTCATCAAAATGTCAAGTTATTTCTCTCTTATCTATGCAATGCCTGCAGGATTTTTTCTAATAAAACTTAGTGTATGCATGTATTATCCAATACAGATTCTCTTGGAAGTTTCTCGCCAAAAGGTCAAAGGTCAAGTGAAATTGCTAAATTTCACTTCTTCTTTAACCATAAAAAGACTGGGCTATTTTGGTAGCTTGAAAGACTGGGGGGCCTCAAGGGCCCCCCTTAAGATCTCGGCCGTGGATCCCGCGATCGCCGCGGAACTTTGCACAATGGTAGTGTGCGATGTAATCTACAAGATTGTGTTTTTAATTTTTCCAAAATAGTCTTCTTTTATTTCATTTTGATTAATTATGATAATTTATGCGAGAAATCAGGATCTTTCATCTAAATCAGTAAATAAAGCTCCAAAAGTGCTCATTTTTGGTATTATTATTCTTTGTGGCATTCTTAGCAAATGTACTTGAAAAAAAGATTCGGTATCAAAATTAATTTCTTATTTATTTTATTGTTTCATGAATTTCTTATGTATTTCATTGTTTTTTCGACCTTTTGTTTTTGTTGTTTTTTGTAACAAAATTTGTCACAGACACTTTTTGAAGCATAATTAAATAACACTCCTAAAACAAACTAATTTTAGCCATTGAGAGTAAAAATAAGCATATTTATATGAACCATGTGAAAAAACTCAAATTTGCATTGACTTTGTACACAAAAATCACATTTTTTAGCCATTTTTGGCCTCATGTGCATGTACAAAACGTCATGTAACTTCAGAACCGTACCCCCAGACGTCACAAATTTGGTGTCAAAATGTGCGGGAAACTCCAAAGAAAAAAGTCATGGAGCATCGCGGCGAGAGCATTGCGTGTTGCAGAGTAATCGTGCGAAATGTCGAGGGGGGGCCTCCGAGGCCCCCCCCCCCCCCCCCAGTGCAGTTAGGGTTAAACTTATAAAAGGGTCAAAAGTTGGGCACAAATCCTTAAATCCCCAAATACTTGCACTCTTAGACAGTATAGCCGTTCATCCAAATAAACCTAGTTCAAGGAAAGTGAACACTCAATGCATTTGTGACAAACCTGTCATTTTAATATTTTGCCAGTTATGTGAAACTGTCATCACACATTGTCAAGACATTGTGCTATAGACCTATTTGGAGAACCATGCATTATGGCGGAGGCATACAAGTCGCCATAGCGACATTTCTAGTTAATCCATGAATGAAAGCAAACAAACAAATTGATTTTGTAACTTTTGGATGACTGTACTGCACTTCTGCTGAGTGCTATGACTGCACTGTGCATTGAATGGCAGCATGTCATATATAATTTAAAAGGGAATTTTATCCCCTTTCAAATGATATATAACTTGTCTATGTTTTGTTTACTGTTTGCTAATGAAGAGCGATTGTTTGGAGAGTTGTCTGCCTGTCGGCGTGTGTGTGCATACGGTGCTGGGCCACTGCGGTGTTTGTTTACACAAGTGCGTTGGCCCGATATGGATTAAAGTATGGGAGCAAGTTTGATCGCTTCTAACTTAGTCTGTCAGAAGTGGCTGGGGGTCCATTACATGTTTTTCCTTTGTTTTTAAAGCTATATGTTGAGTAAATATCTCAGCAAAACGATGGAAAGAAAATGATTCCAATTGAAATGTAAATGATTGAAATGCATACATGTATTCATCTTGATTATGAAAGAATAGTTTTATTAATGGGCATCAAAACATGTGAAGATGAATCTCCGTGATAAACCTTTATCTCTGATCACACACCAAAAAAACAAAAACAACAACAAAAACAAAACAAAAAGCAAAACGTACTTTACATTTCCTGTGACTGCTTGTAATGATCTCAAAGTAATGCACTGTAGAGCAAATAAAACATTCTTGGTATGTCATTTTAAGTGACCTTGACATTGACTGATTACATGCAGTGAACCAGGAAAAATGATGAGCTACCCTCACAAAGCATGAGGTGCCCTTTGTCAAGTCGAACCGAAAATGTAGATTTATGATGCACAACATCACAGCATGACATTGTTTCTTTCCGTGCAGCGGGAGGCAGAGATCAGCATCGAGGATCGCGTGGCCTTCGCCTGCGTCTTCCTCAACGACTCCCAACTGGTGACCTTTGTGCAGGAGCTGACCTCCAAGGTCATTGAAGATGGGAACCTAGAGGGTGTCCTACTGACGGGACTGACGAGAGACGGCATCGAACTCCTTCAATCCTATGTGGACAAGGTGAGTGAGGTGGCTACTCGTCTGACCAGTTTTGCGACTTGTGACACATTAAACCCTTTAAATCCCGGGTAGAAAATCTGCTGTAGACATTATCATATCGTCATCATTTAACCCTAATCCCACCAGGTTTTTTGAGGGACTTGAAACCAAGGGGGGGGGGGGAATAGGGTTAACATCGTCATCATTAAACATTTGGGTTTTGCTGCATAGCATGCCTGGGATAAAAGATTGGACATGTGATATTCATTAAATCTGCAAAAAATCTGAAATGAATTTACAAAACTATACCAATTTGCAGAGAATGAGGAACTTTAAAAAAAAAAAAAATGTGCTACCAGGTTAAGACTCAGTTTATGGATAAATTTGGCATTTAAGCAACTTTTTGAGAACTTTTTTTGAAAAATCTCAAGAAACTTTTTTTTTCCCCCCGTATGAAGAACAGAGAGCTACACTATAGCAGAACTCTCTGATTCTCCTATTATAAGTCAAAATTGTTAGAAAAAGATAGAGCACCCAAACCACATATATGGTTTCTGAAAGTTTATGGGTTATTTTGGTCACATATTTAGCTACAAGTACTTAGATTTGCACAGGGCCCAAATCCATATTAAGTATAGTTCATATTCTTTCTGACATAACATAATTCTAAAGTTTGGAATCATACAACAAATGGAATGAATGGAAAATTGTGATTTTTTGCAGTTTTTCTTGAACAATTTTTGTAAATTAGTGTAATACAGGTATGTCATAGGGCTCCCTTTTCATTTCTAAAAACCCTTTAATACACACTCCTCCCTTTCAACTCTGATCATGTTTGGAAGGCTGGTGCTACTGAATGCAGTATACTGCATTCAAAGCTGGTATCAGTCATGAATAGAATGTGCTTCATGAGTGCAGAAAATTTCAGCTATAATCTGCTAATCCCTTCATTGTTGATGCTACAGAGGTTTACATCCTGTCGTCGAGGTGTTTTCATTGCAACTGATTGACAAATTGCCCTACATCGACGTAAATATTTATTTACGTCGATGTAGGGCAATTTGTCAATCAGTTGCCATTATACACCATTTTACTGCTTTAAACAGTCTGCTCTTTCAGAATCTGACCTTTAACTAAAAAAAAACATGTCTGGCGACTCTTTTGGTGCTTCTGTTATGCACGGTCACATATGGTCTTTGTACTTTGTTGGCAGTAATCTTGCTGATTTACAGTGAATTCATAATATGCTATGTTTAGCGACAGTATTCAATGTTGTACTTATTCCTGCATCAAATCTACAAAGTTTAACCTATATTGCTTTGTCTGTGACTAACAAGATTTCATAGCCTCTTTAAAGGTAATTAATAATATACAACATCTGTTTGACTTTCCAGTTTTCAATATGATTTGAGAAGATTCTGTCCACACAGCATAGTGTAATACATTACCATCATATGTATGTATTAAGTCAGTGCTTGCCTACTTGGTCTACACACTTCCCGTGTTTACCACTGTGGACTTCCTGTAATAGGGCCTCTTTCTGATAACCTTGACCAGTATACGGCAGATGTCCAGACGGCTAGCCTCGTAGCTGTCCAGGCCTTTTCTGTTGATCTCTGCAAAGCTTATCCAAACTATCATGCTTAAAATCTTCAGCTTGACTTTTTATTTATTTTTGTTATGATTACAAAAGGTTCTGTTTGCACATGTGATGTCATACTCACATTGTATTATGGCATTATTACAGTCAGGACTTGCCACACTGGTCACCAAACTTTCATTGTTCAAAATTTTAGGCTGCCTGTAACAATGCCTTTCTCTGTAACCTTGACCCGTAGACAGCGGATGTCCAGACAGCTAGCCTCGTAGCCGTCCAGGCCTTACCTGTCGATCTCTGTAAGGACGAGAGTGTGGCTAACTGGATTGATAGCTACCGTGGTCTTCTGGACACATGGAGACTCTGGCATGAAAGGTCAGAGGTTACCCAGACTTTACACTTCACAGAAATATACCTAAGCCGTTCTTTCTCTAGAATTGATTATTCCCCTTTGATTTATTATGTATGGTAGACCTGTTCTGTGAGCAACGGGTTGATTTTGCAATTGTAAACATTGCAGCAAATTAATGTGAATGACCTGAAGTTCAAATAGCATCAATGTCTGGTGTTTTCCATGCTGCACAAGTTGGTTCACAAGCTATTTGGCTGACAGCGATGAATTTGCATTTGCAGGAGAGTCTAACAGTTTCATCAGTGTCAACTGATGAAGTGCATAAAGCATGAACACATAAAATCTATTAAAGTTGTTGGATAGATTGATAGACAGTTAGGTATAAAGGTACAGCGATTGAAGTCAGATAGATACACAGATCAACAGATTATGTAGATACATGTTTGTATGAAATATTGATATTAGATAAGTACATACCTATATCTTTTCTTGCATGATTACATATGTTGCATCTTGGCAAACTCAACATCTTGGCAGAGTTGATGCCCTGTTTGTTGGCTGTTTTTGTTTATGCTTTCTTGTTTTTGTCAAACCTGAAGAATGACATCAGGGGCCCGTTTTATAAAACTTGTCATCAGTGACAACTGCCACATTTCTATGACAAATTTGCTCTCAGCCAATCAGATGCAAGGATTTCAGTAACTTGTCACATCTATGACAACTTGTCACTGATGACAAGTTTTATGAAACGGGCCTCTGAATAAACCTGAAACTACTTTGCTTTAAAAATATGTACCGGTAATGTCTATTTCAAAGCTGACCTTGTCCTCCTGTGTGTCTCCTCTCCCATCAACAGAGCCAAGTTTGACCTGGTCTACCAGGGCAACGCCAAGGACAAAGTGGCCAAGCAGATCTATGTCACGTGCTGCTACTGCCAGAGTGCCATCTCGCCCAGTGAGCTGGCCCAGGCAGGGAAGTCTCGCAGCATGGCCTTTGCCAGAGGGGGCAGTGGGCAGCAGAGAAGGGTGAGGGATGAGTGCTTTTGGTTTTCCAGAGTTCTTGTGTCCCTGTTGCAACACTGAGAGTTAAGATTCCCTTCAGAAATTGATAAATTGTAAATGTAGGTAATTCAGACCTTTTGTCAGTCTAGAATAAAAGGGCCTGAACATTTTTAGTGAAGGAGGAGGAAACAATACTATAGATTTCCAGTGAATTTATAATTATTCAGACCCTGAAAAAAATTCCAACATTTGAGCATATTCTTGTATGACACTGGGCAAGCTTTTCATTTGAAAAAGCAAACAAACAAACAAGCAAACAAACAAACAAACAAACCTAAATTTTATTACTCTAAGATTTCATACATTGGGAGATATTATTGTTCAACCACGCAAAATTTTGTGATGGTGGCAAAAGGGGTATATGACCTGTAATGGAAGCAATGGCAATGGAAGCACAAAGTCACTCTTTTTTTCCTGTTGTTTGCTTGATAATTTCTTTCTTTTTTTTTTTTTTATTCACTTCAACCTATTGAGGATGGGCTGATTTTGCTACAAAACACTTTTTTTTTTTTTTTTTTTTGACAAGTATACTTGGACAAGTCTTTAACGAATTTCTAGTTGGTAAGAGCCTGTGTGAAACTGGGAATGGATACCTCATTTGTGCTCTTCAAGAAAGAACTTAAAACTTATTTGTGTCAGGATCATGTGTAATTTCCTTTCAATCGTGGGTCTTTTCAAATGAAGCAATGTTAAAAAGAGGTCTGCTCCTGTGCTAGTAGGAGTGTCAATGTGTGACAGGACAAGGTGCATTAAAGGACCCCATTAGTATGATTATCATAATTACTGTAAACATGAATATTTTCGCATGAGCAATATTTCGCGCTCGGCAGCGTATAACATTAATTTTGCATATTTTTAATTCCATGGAATCAGGACGTTATTTTGCTAGAACATATGCCATGCAAAAATATTTGTGTGCTTTTATTTTCACGCTAGCTTCCGGTCGCGAGAAATGCGCAAGAATTTCCACACTGCAAAAATTTCCACTTTTACAGTATTCCATGCTTAATACTGATTTAGCATGTCATGGTCTACTGATGCTGTTTATGTAACTACACATAGGCGATCACAGAAACATACCCAAGCATGCACACCTTCCCACATACACATTGATAACACAGTAAAGCACAAATAATATGCTGGTACTAATGACACTACTGTGAACCAGTTCAATTTCTAATTATCATACTCAAACACACTTCTCACGACCTTCAGCAGTATTTACCAGTCATTTCTATGTGTGCTGGTAATAGAATAAAACCCAACCAAAGTCACATTCATTCAGCTTTATGTTGGCACTAGTGCCAATTCATACCCTCTTCAATAAGAAAAGAAAAGTAAAAGAGAATGTGAATATCGTTATGTTGGTTGGGTTTATTTGCACTGTATGAGGTGTTCTGTTGCTCTAATGAGTAAGTGTCCTGGCACTACAGGCAGGAATATTACTGTAAATTTAGAAATGTTTGCCTTGGGAAAATTTTCGTACACTTTTGCATGAAATGAAACTGTCTAGCTTAAAGATAACCTAGGGTGAAAAGTTAATCTCACAAAACTTTCTACTTTTTACTACAGTATGTATAAATGGAGCTAAATGAAGGGAAAAAGATTTTCTTTCTGCTTTTACAGTATGTATAAATGGAACTAAACTAAGGAAAAAAAGATTTTGAAAAATAAAATGCATCCTTTTTTGTCTGGTATCACACAGCCGCACACATGCTACAAGTGTCGCAAGGCTCTCCCACGGTGCTCCCTCTGCCTGATGCACATGGGGACAAGATCCGGGGAATCGGAGCTCGGTCCACAGCATCGACACGGCAGGAGTGACCGAAATGACGAGATGTCGTACCAATCAGGTTTGGGGAACTGTTACATTCTCTTCTCTGACCTCGTACTAGTCACAGTTTCTTTCTCTCATTGCCTTCATTATCAGCAATTAAGTAGACTCTCTTCATTTTCTTTCTTTTTTTTTTTGTACAGCGGAGTAATTAACTTTCTTAACTTTTGGTGAGTACTCTCAACAACAACTTTTACGATTTTGAATTATAAATATGACACTTACAAAAGCACTACTTGTGACAGCGTCCCAATGTGAATAGCTATGTAACCGATCTGCACATGAATCATGATAATTCATGAACCGCACTGTCTATAGCCTGACAAGCAAACGATAGCACCCGTGAGAATTGTCAACCCATCTCCCAGAAAGCAACGCACTGAATCAACCGTCCAATTTGAACCGAATGAGGGCTCATGGATTGCGAAATGCGAGAATTGTATATTGCAATTCTTGCACAGTGCTTCATTGACAGGCCTAAAATAGAGCCCCTGTGTCAAATGTCACATGATCTTTGTATTTCCTCCTCGCCACCTTTTTTTTTGTTTAGTTTCTTTCGTTGATAATCTTACCTCATTTATACCCCCCCCCCCACACACACACACACTATCTCATCCCTTCCCCCTTTGTGCTCCTCACCCCATCCAGACCAAGCCCGCCTTAAACAGACAGACTTTGGCCAGTGGTTCTCCTGGTGCCAGACCTGCAGACACGGCGGTCATGCCGATCACATCACCGAGTGGTTCAAGTAGGTGGACAGACAAAACCTTTCTTGCACTAAAGGCATTATTTACCATGTGCAGATAAAACAAAAACCCAGCTATAGTGGTTCAAAATAGTTCTAAAATGTGTGTTAGGGATAGAAACAACCAATGTAAAAATGTTTATCAGTATAATCAATGTTAAGTATTGCTAAATATTCAAAATGTGAACAATAGTTTAACATGATAAGATTGTTTCCAGACTAAACTGTCTACAGTTGTGGTTTAGTGAGAAAAATACTGATATCTCCTTGTGTTTTAGGCTTTATTGCAAAATTTTTATTTGATGCGATGTTTTGTGATGCAACTGACCTACACGTATGCATCAAATATGATAACTTGAACATTTTTTAAATCACTGCCCCCAATGGTAAACAGTACCTTCAACTGTTTCCTTGATTCCAGAACGCACAGCGAGTGTCCAGTCACAGCCTGCAGCTGTCCCTGCATGCTACTCGACTCGGTAGCCGCCGTCATGCCATCCTCAGAAGTTTCAGTCATGTGATCGATCACATGATAACATCACCTGATGCATGGCAGATTGTGAGAACTGTATCATGTGACTGAAGGAGACTCCTGCTTATCATACAATCATGCTCCTGTTTCTTCCAAATGGAGTTGTGCGTGTGTCTTGCTTCTACTAATAGGATGTTGTAGGTCCAGCAGCACCCATGGAAACTGAAGTCATTGTATGGAGGACGTAATACTTTGTTGATACTACCTACAGTCAGTGGCACTCGTACAAAGCTACATCGGTTGTGTGAGTGAGCAGTTGCCTTGCAGAACAAAGTGAAGTGCATCCTCACCAAAGATTAACTATATGTACATCGGACACCATCCACTCTTTTCTATTCTGTTTTGAGAGCAAGTCACCAGGAAATCGTGCAGTATGAGGAGTGAAGCAGGAAAGCAAATGCAGGGTGTCATTTTATCATGGGCAAGGGTGCTGCTTCACATTTTAGTGGTCAAACGGAGATACAACTCCAAGATTCTCGGTAGAGTTTCTAGACTGATTCTCAGTCTGCAGACTCTGTCATGCTGTGCTGTTTGAGGAAGTTGTCTGCTGTTTGTTTTGTTTGTTTGTTTTTGGAATAGACATTAATTGTAGTGACAACTGAGTTGCAAAACAACAGACAAAAAGTACAAGCAGCTAAAGCCCTATTGGCTGTAGTGACAAACTTTGATTACTGTTATTTTGTTTTGCTTTGTTTGTTTTTGTTTTTGTTTTTGTTTTGTTTTCTCTTTGTTTTCTTTTCGCATATCAGCAATTTCAGCATTCCTGTGCCATTATACTGTCATTTGACTTTCATAAAAAAAGGTTGCCATTTTTGTACTCTATTTAGAAATGTACATGGACAACATTCATTGACATCTGAGGACTGGTGTTGTATGAAACAATTAGCGGTGTGCTTGAGCAATAAAACAAAATTTTGCATTCTGTGAAAGATGAGGAGCTCTATTTAATGAGGCAAATCTAGAGTTTATCTAATAAAGTGCCTCGTCTGTCACCTCATACAAAATCTTGAAGCATTGCACTCGTGACCATTCACTATTTGTATACTAAAATCTTTTCCAATAAAAGAAGTGCAGTTTATGGTGCTGGTTTAATCAGGACAAGAGGGTACCTTTGCAGCAAGTACCGTACCTGCTTGGACTTAATGCAGATGTGAATGCTCACAAGTAATGGCTTTGACCTTGTCACCTGAGAAAGTGTGTTTTTGTTTGTTTGTTTGTTTGTTTGTTTGTTTTTTTTTTAAAGATTTACATAACTTTGTGCAATATTTGGTCCCATCCCAAGTGTGGAGTCTGGAATATAAAGCGTGTTATGTATGTTTCTCAAATATTTTCGTTTAGTCTTTTGTGTTGTTTGTGCTCAGAAGGGAAACATGGTGACTGGCATATTGCATAAGATCTCTTTATGTGTGATACATGTATGTCTGTTTGAATGTAAGAGACTCAAAGACACGCACACAAACACACAAGCAAATGTTTTTGTGAAATACAGTGAAGACTTTGTTGATTTTTTTTTTTTAGAAGAAATTGTTGACAGACTTTCTTTGAAATGGTTGGATACACATAACATGGAACATGATTTCAATGAAGTTAACTATGGCAAGATGCTGATATAATTAGGTAATTTACAGGTCCCAGACCTTTTATATTCTGTTGTTTTTATCCCTGATATGAGTTGTCAAATGTACAGTAACAAGAAAATGTCATGTTCCCAAACAGCTTGTTATAATGAGGTTCTCCCGTATTCTTTATCACACCAACAGCCAAGATTAATGCGAAATTAGAACAAACAGAAGAGGATGTAAACCATCAAGAATGGCACAGGTTAAAATGTATAATATGACTAAAAGGTTAACATATGCAGTTTTAAATTGGTCATTATTTGAGCATTGCTATGCTTGCCCCTTCTCCCCCCCCCCCCCCCCAAAAAAAAGAAACAAGGAAAAGTAGAAATTATGCGGTGCGTAATATATGTCCCCGCCGGAAGTAGCATTTTGTAACAAAATGTGCAATATAGGTAAAAAATCAAGGTCAAAGGTAAAAGAAGTCAAAGGTCAAAATTCTGTGTAGAAGTTTTGAAGCCCTCACCTAGTGCCATCACATAAAGCAAATGGAATCGAAATTGGGTTAGAAATGGCGAAGGAGTAGCATTTTGTAGCCAATGTACAATATAGGTCAAAAATCAAGGTCAAAGGTCAAAGAAGACAAAGGTCAAAATTCTGTGTAGAAGTTTTGAAGCCCTCACCTAGTGCTATCACATAAAGCAAACGGAATCGAAATCGGGTTAGAAATGGCGAAGGAGTAGCATTTTGTAGCAAAATGTACAATATAGGTCAAAAATCAAGGTCAAAGGTCAAAGAAGTCAAAGGTCAAAATTCTGTGTAGAAGTTTTGAAGCCCTCACCTAGTGCCATCACATAAAGCAAATGGAATCGAAATCGGGTTAGAAATGGCGAAGGAGTAGCATTTTGTAGCAAAATGTACAATATAGGTCAAAGGTCAAGGTCAAAGGTCACAACTGAAATTCTGTGTAGAAGTTTTAAAGCTCCCATGTAGTGCTATCATATAAAGCAAACAGAATCAAAATTGGCTCATAAATGACAGAGAAGTAGCAAATTCAACATTTTGATCACACACGGACGCACACACGGACGCACGGACGCACGGACGCACGGACACACACACGTACGGAGCCCGTTTCATAGTCCCCTGCTCGAACTCGTTCGGCGGGGACAAAAAGAAAGAAAGATGGCAAGTTATTTTAATAGGCGCATATAGTTTCCATATCGCTGCAGGAACTGTTGATTTTTGCCCTTAAATGGTCGCATATAGAAGTGTGTGAAATAATGTGTCGGTTCAATGACATTTGCTCCTGCGACAATCGTTCCCAAAAATATCTGCACGCTAAGCCAAACATGGATTCCACCCACAAATATAACTCTAATCTTAATCCTCAGATCAAACTACATTGTAAACCTAAAACCCTGTCACAGCAATTGACGCAGGAGCAAATATTCTGTCACAAATGTTGTGATAACACAATTTCATTTTGATAGAATACAAAATATTAGCCGACAGTGTTGTAACCTGAGAACATACCCTATCGTGATTGCTACATAGGTTTATACAGTGCACTCCTGTTATAACAAACACGGATATAACAAAATTCCAGTTACAACAAAATAAGAATTTAGGCCGCAGCATTATCGGCTCTATGTTTTTTATTGTTTATTCATTTGGTTATAACACAATTTCGATATCACGAAAGAAATATGCTGGTCCTGATGAGGACTTCGTTATAATGGGAGTCCACTGTAACAGATTGACGATAACTGACATATTTATCAGGCCATAGCAATATACACCAATCTTCCACACGAGAGTGAATCGCATGCAGCTTGTTGAAAAATGGCTGCTAGGGCACAATCAATACTCATGCAATGTTCTACCTACCCACTACTGATTGGGGAGGGCTCTTCTGGAATAGAATAATGTACTATGAAAAAAAAAACTTACTGTACACTTTTTATCTAAAGAAAAAACAGGTCATTAAAATGGCAAATTGTGTCAGCTACACAAGTGTTTTTGTAGAACCTTTTGATACATGGCAAGCAAATGCCTGATGGAAGGTGAATTTTGAGCCCTTCTGATAAGTGCGTTTACCATGGAGCTACATTGTAGCTTGTATCACTGGAGTTTATAGTCATAAAGGAAAATAAAGAAATATTATTTGTACTTTAGCCTTCTTTGCTTTGTTTGTGACTACCCAAAAATTCCTGTGTGTGAGGAGTAAGCTGTAGGTCCTACAGTCCACTCAAGAATCACACCATGTGTTGAAATTTTAACATTCGTATATATAGCTACAGTAAACCTTGCATCAGTGGACACACCAGATTGAAGAAAATCTATCGACCTGTGCAAAAGTCAGCAAAATAACAAAACAAAAAAAGATAATACACAAATTTGGGACATTTTAATTTTGCCGACTATCATGATTTGTCATCTTACTTACACAAGGTTTACTGTATTTGTCATGGGATAATAATACATGGGTTTGTCAGATACCACTTATACCAGTCAGCAATTCAATGAATGTGATCATGTGATAGTGGACCATTTGATTTCCACAAACAAATTGACAAGAATAGTAAGCTTGAAATGTATGGATACAGGAGTTAAAGGGATCATACAGTTTTGGTTGCCACCTAATTCCAGGTTTCTAACATATTTTGGTGAAATAATAAGAAACCTCTTATGTTAATATGAAAGAGCATGTAATTCTATGAGGAATTCTATGTTTATTTGATGAAAATTGGTTTTGAAATGCGTGAGATATCCAAAAAAAGAGCGATTATAATAAGGTGTGGGACCCACACTTTATTACGATCGCTTTGTTTTGTACTTTGTTTTTGGATGTTTCAGTCATTCCGAACCCGATTTTCATCGAATAAACTTTGAATTCCTCTTAAAATGGTATGCTCTGTACTATATCATAAGTGTTTTCTTAGTATCTGGAAAAAGTTAAAAGCCCAATTCTCATCTCCACCAATACTGTACTATCCCTTTAACACTAGTTAGAAGTCAAAGTGAAAAATTGAACACACGTACATGCTGAATAATCACTGGACTCTGTGTAAGACTTTCAATGTTTATTCTACCACTAGGGCATGTTAAGGCATGTCAACAATCAAGCAAACTGAAAAAAAAAAACAACAACTTAAAAGTACATCAGAAATGACAACTGATGATATTGTGTTGCCATATTTACCTAGAGTCTTCACAGCAACTCTTTCAGAGAGCAACTGCAATCACTCCTGTTTGAATGGATACGGTTACAATGAAATTCTCATAACACCAAAGTGAAAATTTAGGTCCTAAAATTGTCATCTACAATACATATCTTTATACTTTACTGTTTGGCTACATGTATGAAATAATTTCAATATAACAAAGGAAAACCGCCAGTCCTAAGGACTTTGTTATAAAGGGAGTGCACTGTACTCAAACTCAGAGTGTGCACTGTATTCAAGTTGCTGCCATAACCCTGACTGCAATGTTGTCACTACCGAGTGCTGTACTGACAGCCTTTTGCTGTGTGAATTGAACAGCCATACAGAAAGGAATGAATAATCAACACAGACACTTAATTAAGGAACAAGATTAATACATTTCTATGTGTGTTTAATCGCCATAATGGACACAATTAGGCCAGAGTGTACTTTGGAATTACATACGTACTTTTGGCTTTCCTTCATATTAAAGGGGAATAAAGTAATCTTGGGATTAAATGCAGAAGGGAATATTGAGCTACAGTTGGAGATACATGTAACACCATCAACTGTGTACATAGGAAGTTCTTTTGTTTTCTCCACATTTTTTCCAAAATATCATTGTTCAATGCTGAAATATTTGTGTGTTTGTGTTTATTCACATAGGGTACAGTAATCACTCGGGAAATACAAAGTAAAGGCATGCAAGGGAAAAAAGCAAGGCATAATAATTTGTCATATCAACAGAGGTTTTACTGCTTTCTATGCATTTCCTTTATTTCATCATGCAATGATGATGCATTGCTTTTTTGTTATGTTTTTCAGATAGGCATTCATTTATGAAACACAGTGTAAAGGCATGTGGGAGAAATAAATGCAAGGCATACATTAAGATTTAATGTTGAGTAACATACATTGTATGTACTCTACAACCTTTTGTACATACAAGACAAATTTCATCGTAAGTTCATAGGCTAGAAAGTGGAAAATCAGTGTTAAGATGTCCTCTTGACCATAAAATTTCTTTGAAGTAAGGAAAAATACACAAATATCTCTTTGTGTAAGGATTTTATTTTCACTAGCCTAAAGAAAAAAAAATTCCATTGGCACAAAACAATTGTCATATCAAGCATTGATTAATGCATTTCATAGCTTTTTAACACTTTGGACTGTAAATCTTGAAGCAATACAAAATTGAGAATATTGATGTTGCACATTTAGACGGCCTGATACTGACCCACAGAATATAGCTTTAATACTCTGCATACACCCTTTTTAATATCTGGTGCACAAAAATATTCCTGGAAAAATATCTATAAACCCATTTCATTCCAGTTTCCTTCACTGGTAACAATAAACATGATCGTACCACAAGGAATGGCTCATATTCACTCTCATTACAGCAGATGTTTCATGAAAAGCAAGTTACAGATGATAC